>NC_043016.1:5134918-5147418 GCF_006345805.1 Octopus sinensis | reverse complement strand
TACTGTTTAAACCACGTTTGTGTTCTCCCAGTCAACAGCCTTATCATTACTGGTACTTTAAACTCTTCGGTTGCATAATTTGTGTGAATAAAATCTATCTTTAGTTCTTCTTTTGCTGGTGTCTTAAATTTAGGTTAAGTCGGTGTTTGTCAAAGGGGAGGCCTATGGGACGGTCGGACAAGTTGTTTTAAGAAAATTTGGTTTAAATGTTTGACAACTCAGCACCGTCCATTGGAGGGGGGGGGGGGCTTTTGATCGTCCATTATTATATCCACTTCGTTAAGGCGGTGAGCTGGCAGAATCGTTAGCACGCTGGACGAAATGCTTAGTAGTATTTCGCCCGTTGCTACGTTCTGAACAGAAATAGCGTCGAGGTCGACTTTACCTTTCAACATTTCGGGGTCGCTAAATTAAGTACCAATTTGTACTGGGGATGATCTAAGCAACTGGCTCCCTTCCCTCAAATCTCTGGCTTTGTGCCTTCAGTAGAAAGGATTATATCCACTTCTGTCATGTATCTATTGGGTTGTCCGGAAAGTTCGTGCCGATTTATAATAGCTTACCTTTCCACTTATTTTAGAACATGGTTGAGTCCATAAAATAGGATTTGACTACACCTCTATTTAAAGCACAGTTTAAGCCATCTTTTTGTGGATGAAGGTTTATGTTCCTATAAACTGTGTTAATTCTGTAACCCTTTAAAATGGAAGATAAGAAAGTTCATTTTCGGCACTTGATGCTTTGGGAACTAGACAAAAATTGCTGCAGCTCGGCTGGGATGTGTACCCCAGCCTCCATATTCACCAGATATTGCTCCTTCGGATTTCCACTTATTCAGGTCTCTGCAGAATAGTCTTAATGGTTAAAATTTCAATACCTTGATGAATTGTTTGCCATGAAACCACCTCAAATTTTCAAGTTAAAGGAAATATGGAGACGCATTGTGCAACAAAGTGGTTCATATTTGTTTGATTAAAAATGCAATGGCAAGTATTTATTGACCTTTTTTCTTTCCTTTAAAAACCGGCATGAACTTTCCGGACAACCCAATATATATGTATTTATGTGCTGACACACATATATGTATTAATGAACATATTTTTCATTCTTGCAGATCATAATGGTGGTTACCTTGCTTTTAGGGGAGACCAAGTATATGAATTTGATCGTTTCGGTTCCCTCAAACCTGGATATCATAGTATATCGGATACCTTTCATGGTTCTCAATATCCATCTTATGTGTCCGCTGCAGCATTCGATGCAAATAAAAATACGAGCTACTTATTTGCTGGTAAGTATATATCTTTTGTGTTTGCGTGCATCGCACGCCATTATTGATAAACACATAAATACCGTAAATCCCGCGAGTATAATCCGCATTTTTCCCCCAAAATTTAAAGGTTAAAATCCCTAGAGCGTACTATATATATATTTTTTACCTTTAACCCTCCAACGCGGAGTATAGACCACTTATAATTGAATTCCATGTCGCATAATTTTTCACTTCTGTACTTATACTCTGCCATGAATGTCCCCCTTTCTCTAGTTCCTTTTGTGTTGATCTACGCCGCGAGTCTTAGGCCAACCTCTCTTTCTATATCCAACCGGTTTCCACTTTAAAGCACTTTTCGCTACATTTGGTGTGTCTTTTCTAATTATTCTACCAATCCACTTCCACTTTTTCTTAAATATTCGCTCCCCAATCAAAACTTGATTTGTTCTTTGCCATAGCTCCATATTACTTATGTGTTCGGGCCATCTAATTTTAAGTATTCTACACAAGATGAATGATTGTATTTGCCTATTTGACTTAACTGTTGTTCGCCATGTCTCAGCCCCATACAAGGTTAAAAAGGAAAAATATTTTCTTAGCAATGTCCGAGTCTCTATTTGCTGTCCGGCAATGTTTATTCAGACGCATTTTGTGATGTCGGGCGCGAAAATACCTTTAAGCTAAGCCTGAAAGCAATGAAGTCATAAAAGAATCATCCATAATTTGCAGTAAGCAACATTTATTAAAATAAAAGTATCCAGAAATAAATGAAAATGAATCTTCTGATGTTGACTATGAATCTGACGATGACGGGGATTTACACTACAATGATGCTGACATGTTCACGGAGAAACAAATGAAACAGTTATTTGATGCTGAAAGTGATGTTGAATTTGAAAGATTTAAATAAATGCTTTTGCTTTTGCTTTTGTAACTGATAGTGATAAATATGTAAAGGCAATTTACTTAATATTTATTTTTCACTGACGTTATTTCTGTTATTTCTTTATTTTCTGCAAACAAAATGCACAAAAAAGCTACACGTTTGCATTATGTTATATCTACAATAATAATAAAGGACGTTACTGTATACATTTTTACAAACCAAGGAAGTTATATAGACCTCCTTGATTCAAGTTAGAGATGGGGTGCCTGTTATACACAAGATTTAGGTTTTTCAGAGGTACAGCCCCCTAAAAATCCCCTGCGTATTATACTCAAGGGCGGACTATACTCAAGGATTTACGGCATGTGTATCTAGCTGTCTACTTAACCTCTCTGACTATATATATATACACACACACACACACACACACATATATATATACACATATATATACACATATATGCCTCCACATGTTCAAACCACGCACGCAATTGAAAACACACAAACGTAAACGCGACCATATCTCTTATATAAAATCCGTTCTCTCTGTCTGTGTGTGTGTCTTTTCGGATCTCGGGCATCCTCTATCCGATTGCGCTCAAATTTGGCATGTAGATATCGACGGTATCAGGGCGTGTATAAGTCGTCAAAAAAAAATTACAAAAATCGATTCCAGGTGAGAATGCGATCGATAAAGCCGTGGGAACGCGCATTTGTACGCGCAAGTACACCAGCTGTTGCGATGTACTTACTGGTACTTTAAACTCTTCGGTTGCATATTTGTGTGAATAAAATCGATTTTCTTTGGAATAGAAAAAAATCTATTTTTATTTCTTCTTTTGCTGGTGTCTCAAATTTAGGTTAAATCAGTGTTTCTCAAAGGGGAGGCCCATGGGACGGTTGGACAAGTTGTTTTGAGAAAAGTTGGTTTAAATGTTTGACAACTCAGCACCGTCCATTGGACGGGGCGTTTTGCTCGTGTACGTATGTGTGTGTGTGCGTGCGCGCTTGCTTGCGTATATGTATATCTTCATATGCGCATATACACACCTAAACATAAACATATTAACACGCACATAAACGCGCGCACACACGCACATTTATATATATGCATATATTTGTAACATACACACACACACATATATTACTCGTACTCTTTTACTTGTTTCAGTCATTTGACTGCGGCCATGCTGGTGCACCGCTTTTAGTCGAGCAAATCGACCCCAGGACTTATTCTTTGTAAGCCTAGTACTTATTCTATCGGTTTCTTTTGCCGAACAGCTAAGTTACGGGGACGTAAACACACCAGCATCGGTTGTCAAGCGATTTTGGGGTGGGGACAAACACAGACACACGATCATACACACACACACACGCACATATATATATTCACACACACATTAATACGACGGGCTTCTTTCAGTTTCCGTCCACCAAATCCACGCACAAGGCTTTGAACAGCCCGAGGCTATAGTAGAAGACACTTGCCCAAGGTGCCATGCAGTGAGACTGAACCCGGAACCATGTGGTTCGTAAGCAAGCTACTTACCACACAGCCACTCCTACGCATATGTTTATATGATCAATATTATATTTCGTTTCAAGTCGCCAGAATCGTTAGCACCGTACGTTCCGTGTTCAAATTCCGCCGAGGTCAACTTTGATTTAATCCTTTCGGCGTCGATAAATTTAATACCAGTTGCATACGGGGTTCGATTTAATCGACTGGTCTCCCCACCCCTTGCGCCTAAAGCAGAATAGAATATTAAAGTTCCTTTTACATACATCGCATTCCATAAATGATTCTTCTTTATTATTTAGACGAGCACGCCTGGAAGTACGTAAACAACACTCTGCAAAGTGGATATCCGAAAAATATTGGCCTATATAATGCGTTGAGTGCCGTCGTTATTGAGAATAAAGTCATCCTTTTCGATGTAAGTATACGTTGCTTAATAGACATGGACACGTTATCTATCTATCTATCTATCTATCTATCTATCTATCTATCTATCTATCTATCTATCTATCTATCTATCTATCTATCTATCTATCTATCCATCCATCTATCTATCTATCTATCTATCTATCTATCTATCTATCTATCTCTCTATCTCTCTCTCTCTCTATCTATATATCTATCTATCTATCTATCCATCTCTCGCTATATATATATGTATAATAATAATAATAATAATAATAATAATAATAACAATAATAATAATAATAATGATGATGATGTGTGGTGAGTAGCTTGCTTACCAACATGGTTCCGGGTTCAGTCCCACTGCGTGGCACCTTGGACAAGTGTCTTTGACCAATGCCTTGTGAGTGAATTTGGTAGACGGAAACTGAAAGAAACTCGTTGTCTATATATATGTCTGTGTGTGTACGCGGGCGTATTTGCGTGTATATTTACGTGTATGTATCTTTGTGCCTGCGTTTGTTCACTCAACATCGCTTGACAACAGATATGTGCCTCTATGTCTCCGTGACTTAGTGATTCAACAAAAAATTGCGATAGAATACGCACCAAGCTTACAAAGAATAAGCCCCGAGGGCAATTTCTTCGACTAAATCCCTTTAAAGCGGTGCTACAGCATGGCCGCGATGAAATGACTGAAACATGCAAAAGAATGAAAGAATACAAGTTTTCCCCCAAAGTGCATGCACATTTTAGCATCTGATGACCCAAATTCCAATTCTCTTTAGATTTAACCCATCAAAAAATGAAGGAAGCTAGTCTAAGATTTGAATAAAGGAATTTTATGCTGAAACGCTACAGGAAGTTTGAAACTGCTATGTTTAAAGACAGTTAAGGATGGGATGAATGAAGAATGGCTGGTGGCAATTATTATTTTCAATTGCAAAGACTAGGTAGAAGTTATAAAAATCGAGAGGTTTAGAGAAATCAACTGGTGGGGTTTTGGATTAGAAATTTTAATCCATATAATCTTGCCAGATTTGCACAATATTGCTGAGGAATTGACGCCCCCCGATGAGACCCGACTGAGAGTTGTGGTGGAGGGGAGACCACCTGTATGTTATAAATGTTGAAATAGGGGACACATACGAGCAAAGTGTTCCCTAAGAGAAGTGCAAACGGAGGAGAGAAATACGCAATAAGGAAGAGGTAGAGAAGGTAGAAGAAAATGAAGAGGAAGCTGTGATAGACAGAAAAAGGACGAGGGTGGAGTTACCACCCAAATGTCCCAAGAAAAGGAAAGCAGGGGAAGCGAAAATGGCATTTGTGGACGAAACAGAAGACATAATGAATCGAACCACGGAACCAGAGAAATTAGTGAAAAAGACAGAATTAGACGGGAGAAAATGGAAGATTGGTTGAATAAAGTACACGCGGAAAGAGAAAAAAGCGAGGAGAATGGGCAGAGCTTCGGGTCGGAGTATAAGAATGTTGATGCACTACAGAAAAGATATAGAATTGGAAAAGAAGATAACGAAAAGGAAAGGTTTGATTAGAGTAAGATTGGAACCAGTTTTGTTTGAACCAGATGAGAAAGCGGTAGAAAGGTAGAAAGACTGAATGAATCATTTACTGGATTAATTATTCTTTCGCAAATATATGTTCGTTATGAGAATCTGCCCAGTGTGAACATATAACGGACAAATAATAAAATGATGAGAGACTGTATAAAAAAAGTAAAATGGAAATGCGAGCTTGGGGTGGGGGTGGGGGGCGTAAGTCATTCCATCTTTTCATTTCACAAACATCATCCGTTATATGTACCCCACGTTTTGTGTGTTGTCTGTACTTGTAATGTCCATTCTATGTTGGGGCTTTATGCCTAAATAAAGAGAGGAGTTTAGGATGGGGTGGAATTTTGAAGAGATCCCTCAACGGGACTTGATATTACTCGAATCAGAGATTTGTTTGAAGCAGATATAAGTGATTAGAATGTCCACACGAAACGTTCCAGAACATTGCAGACATCAACGACATCTAGAATGCAAGAAAGGATGCAGGAATAGAATTGCCAGAGTTCAAGAAAATCTGTGCAGCTATCAAGTGTTGAGATAGGAATTTTAAAATCAAGCTTCCACAGCATTTTGAAACTGTCATTGGAAAAGTTATATTCCAATGATTGAGTGCATGATCCGGATCAAAGCGTAAAACACCGTTACTCACGATGCACACTTTCCAACAATGATTGCTAGATGTGATAAGGCTATATTTAATTAAACCCTAACCCTAACCCTAACACTCACCCTTTCCAACACTTTCCAAAATGATTGCTAGATGTGATAAGGCTATATTTAATTAAACGCTAACGCTAACCCTAACCCCAAACCCTAAACCTAACTCTAACCCTAACCCTAAGCCCTTTCTGACACTTTCCAACAATGATTGCTAGATGTGATAAGGCTATATTTAATTAAACCCTAACGCTAACCCTAACCCTAACACTTTCCAACACTTTCCAAAATGATTGCTAGATGTGATAAAGCTATATTTAATTAAACCGTAACCCTAACCCTAACCCTAACACTAAAACTAACCCTAACCCTAACCTTAACAATTTCCAACACTTTCCAACAATGATTTCTAGATGTGATGAGGCTATATTTAATTAAACGCTAACACTAACCCTAAACCTAACCTTAACCCTTACCCTAACCCTTTCCAACACTTTCCAAAAATCATTGCTAGATGTGATAAGGCTATATTTAATTAAACCCTAACCCTAAACCTAACCCTAGACCTAACCTTAACCCTAACCCTAAATCTAACCCTAACCCTAACCCTAACCCTAAATCTAACCCTAACCCTAACCCTAACTCTAACTTTTCAGCAATAATTGCTAGATGTGATAAGGCCATATTTAATTAAACGGCTCAAGTATGTTTCGTTATTAGCCACACAGGGCTGAACACAGAGGTGACAAATTACAAAATAGAGCTTTTCTTTTTAGGGAGAAAAAAAAGAAAAAGGGTGTGTAGGTTTTCGATCAAAATGAATCGTAAAAAAATTGATCACTAGGGATCATGTATCACAGAAATGTCATGATGTAAAGTGTAAACAGATTAGGTTTATCCGTGGAAAGAAAAGCTTACGGAAAAGACCACGGTAACTCGGTCCATAATGTCACATGTTAACACATTTAGTTGCAAGTAAGTGACTCTCTGTTTTAATTTTTTTCCGGGTTCATAGGATTATGCTCAATTTAATATGTAGAGCAATCTTCAGCTGCACAGAGGTATAAAATTTGATTAAATTAGGACACATTAGTATAATTTTAACAAAATCTCCAAAAGAACTTTGAAGATGTGGAGTTTTATTTTCAGCAAGAATGGGCTCTCCCACGTTACCTTATTAATGTTAGGGCCTGTATTGTTGAGATTTTGTCATACAGGTGGACTGGACGAAATGATTTTGTAGAATAGCCTCCACGTCACCACACCTGATATCACTAGAAATTTTTTTTGAGATATTTAAAATAATATGAAGTTTACAGTACAAAACTATCAGCAGTTGAATTATGCGCAGCCATTGAAAGAGAATGCGCACAAATGGATGAAATATCTATTATATAACAGCCATTGTGTGTGTGTGTGTGATTGTGTGTTTGTGTGGGTGTGTGTGTTTGTGTGTGTGTGTGTGTGTGTGCGCGCGTGTCTTTTAGGATCTAGGGCATCCTCCATCCGGTTGCGCTCAAACTTGATATGTACATACCGACGGTATCAGGGCGTGTATAAGTCTTGAAAAAATTACAAAAAACGATTCCAGGTGAGAATGCGATCTATAAAGCCGTGGGAACGTGCATTTGTACGCGCAAGTACACCAGCTGTTGTGATGTACTTACTGGTACTTTAAACTCTTCGGTTGCATATTGGTATGAATATAATCGTTTTTCTTTGGAATCGAAAAAAGTCTATCCTTATTTCTTCTTTTGCTGGTGTCTCAAATTTAGGTTAAATCAGTGTTTCTCAAAGGGGTGGCCTATGGGCCGGTCGGACAAGTTGTTTTGAGAAAATTTGGTTTAAATGTTTGACAACTCAGCACCGTCCATTGGATGGTGGCATTTTGCTCGTCTATTATATAAAATTCGTTCCCTCTGTCTGTGTATGTGTCTTCTATGATCTCGGGCATCCTCCATCCGATTGCGCTCAAATTTGATAGGTAGATACTGACGGTATTAGGGTGCGTATAAGTCTTCAAAAATTTACAAAAATCGATTCCAGGTGAGAATGCGATCGATAAAGCCATGGAAACGTGCATTTGTACACGCAAGTACATCAGCTGGCTTGAAATAATGCCACAAAATGCAGTATGTTTAAGAGACCAAAAAAGTAAGATGCAAAAGAGATATTTTCTTCCAACTTGGCATGAAGGAAGGAAAGACTGAATGGTTTCCCAAGAAGTTTTTTTTTGCCTTAACTTCATTTAACAAAACCAAAAATTATTTTTTAATGAAAAGAAAACATTGATTGCTTTTTATTCAGCAGATATGATTCAGCACCATCCAATGGACGGGGGGCGTTTTGCTCGTTTCTTGATATTTGTTATTGTATAGCTTCATTTTATTAGCAGTGCCTAAACCAGAACAGTCATCAGTTTGAAAATGGGCGAGTATAAAAAAAGTTAAATATATGTAGATTATTAAATTTTGAAATGGAAATGTGCTAATATTTGAATTACGTCATGTAATTTTTGATAAATATCTATTTATTTATATTTATATTTCAGTTTTTCCTCGCTACTGAATTCGACACGGACACTTTCGATATACTGAGTTCTGTCTTTAGGGGAAGCATTTATCCGAACGCACCATTTTTCTTCTTTGACACAATATTGTCCCGAAACAATGAGTTGGTATTCTTGGAGAATTATAAGTAAGTTACTTTATCATTTACACTGTTCATTTTTTCAGTATTTAATGTTATATGTCATGAATATTTCTTCATAACATTATCTCACAGTTGTGCGTATTGTGAATATTCTACTTTACTAATCTCTTATATAAAATCCGTTCTATCTGTGTGTGTGTGTGTGTGTGTGTGTGTGTGTCTTTTAGGATCTCGGGCATCTTCCATCCGATTGCTCTCAGATTTGATATGTAGATACCGACGGTATCAGGGCGTGTATAAGTCTTGAAAAAATTACAAAAAGCGATTCCAGGTGAGAATGCGATCGATAAAGCCATTTTTGTCCTGCTTTTCTTCTGTCAACCTGTACCTAACTGCACCTTCCATTTTTTGTTGTTTTGTACTGCTTAAAAACACGTTTCTTTCCTGCCAAGCTTACTGTTTAAACCATGTTTGTGTTCTCCCAGTCAACAGCCTTATCATTACTGGTACTTTAAACTCTTCGGTTGCATATTTGTGTGAATATAATCGTTTTTCTTTGGAATAAAACAAAAGTTTGTCTTTATTTCTTCTTTTGCTAGTGTCCCAAATTTAGGTTAAATCAGTGTTTCTCAAAGGGGAGACCTATGGGACGGTCGAACAAGTTGTTTTGAGAAAATTTGGTTTAAATGTTTGACAACTCAGCACCGTCCATTGGAAGGTGGTGGTGGTGGTGGGTTTGCTCGTATAAATCTATAGATAATAGATAGAAAGCATTATCTTTGAAGAAGGTTTGTAGTTTCCTATTCATTAGTTTTAAGATTAACAAATCTCTTTCTGAAATGAATCAGTCAGTTGTAAATTCCGGTGTCATCAGGAATTTAGCGAGACTCAGATTGCTCAGCTAGGTCTCTCTAATATTTTTACACGAAAGTTTGTATTTTATGTTTTGCTGCATATGAGTTGTCTATTCCTGGCTGCGTCTGCTCTGCTTCTGGTGTTGTTATAGTAACAAACACAATTATTCAGATACATATAAACTGTTAGAAATGATAACAGTTACGATAATTGCAATACAAGTATTAATGTTATTGTTAATATATTAGACGCGGGAGTAGCTTGCTTACCAACCACATGGTTCCGGGTTCAATCCCACTGCGTGGCACCTTGGGCAAATGTTTTCTACTATAGCCTCGGGTCGACCAAAGCCTTTTGAGTGGATTTGGTAGACAGAAACTGCAAGAAGCCTGTCGTATATATGTATATATATAAATATATATATATATATAGGTGTAGGAGTGGCTGTGTGGTAAGTAGCTTGCTTACCAACCACATGGTTCCGGGTTCAGTCCCACTGCGTGGCACCTTGGGCAAGTGTTTTCTACAATAGCGTCGCGCCGACCAAAACCTTGTGAGTGGATTTTGTAGACGGAAACTGAAAGAAAACCGTCGTATATATGTATATATATGAATATATGTGTGTTTGTGTGTCTGTGTCTGTCCCCCCAACATCGCTTGACAACAGATGTTGATGTGTTTACGTCCCCGTAACTTAGCGGTTCGGCAAAAGAAACCGATAGAATAAGTACTAGGCTTACAAAAAATAAGTCCTGGGGTCGATTTGGTCGACTAAAACGCGGTGCTCCAAAATGGCCGCTGTCAAAAGACTGAAACAAGAAAAAGAGTGAATGTTACAAATTCTTCTTTTTTTCTTCTTCTTCTTCTTCTCTTCTTCTTCTTCTCTTCTTCTTCTTCTTCTTCTTCTTCTTCTTCTTTATCTCCTCCTCCTCCTCCTCCTCCTTCTTCTCCTCCTCCTCCTTCACCTCCACCTCCACCTCCTCCTCCTCCTCCTCTTCCTCCTCCTTCACCTCCACCTCCACCACCTCCTCTTCCTCCTCCTCCTTCTTATTTTATACTTTTTATCATTTAACAGGTATACAGTATGTGGAGATGACCCTCAGTGTTATACTATTTTGTGCTAAACAAGACATACACAAATATATACATATATATGCACATTTCTATCTATCTATCTATAAATCTATATATATAAATTATATATATATATATATATATATATATATATATATTATATATATAATATATATAATATATATATATATGCATATGTGTGCTATAGTAAAGCTGAAAAACAAAAAGAATTCCGGAAAAAAGTGATCTCCCGAAATGAAAGAAGTACATGATGCGCATCCAATGATATAAAATACCAAAAACTATCATTGATATTAAATATCAAATTTTTTTTAGAATTACTCCTAAAACTATTTATTATGTTCTTTATGATTAAAAACAATATGATATTACTCTATGTTTAGAGCAGGAGTTGCACCTAATGTGCCTTTTTGTGACAAAATTTTTTAACAATGGGAATATTTTGACGACAAATATCCAGGAAACGATAAAGAAATATTGAAAAAAGGAATATGTATTACTTAATTTTCCTATTCCTTCCTGTCCTCAATAGGAAAAAGCACTGATTCAACGATATTCTTTACGAAATTCGTATTAGAATATCGCTAAAACTGATATATGTCAAATGTAAAAAAAAAATTATGTATGAGTCAGAAGATGAAACGAATGTATGTTATTGGTTTTATAAATATATATATATAAGAATAAATGAGGCAGAATGAATTATATAAGAAACTATGAGAGATTGTTAAAGTATAAGTGTCATGGTGTCATGCCAGTGTGAGTGCGCATGCATGTGTATATGTGTGTGTGTGTGTGTATGCTTGTATATTTATCATTACACACACATACATATATACAAATACACACACACACATATATATGTATATGTATGTATTTATGTATGTACGCATGTATGTATGCGTGTAGTGTATTTGTGTACCTATTAAGGGAGAGATGTATATATGCTTCAAAAAATTATTTCCTGAATACTTTTTAAAACAATAATTCTTGGTTCCTT
The DNA here is from genome assembly GCF_006345805.1 of Octopus sinensis. NCBI lineage: Eukaryota > Metazoa > Mollusca > Cephalopoda > Octopoda > Octopodidae > Octopus > Octopus sinensis. The sequence goes on along the minus strand of NC_043016.1, from coordinate 5,135,502 downwards.
TTACTCCATATCAGCACACACACACACACACACACACACACAAACACACACACACACACACATATATATATACATACAAAGATATACATACATATATATATACATACATATATATATATAGATTCTGATGAATATGGTACTTAAGTTGAGGCACCGGAATTTAGTACGCCGTTATCCAAACAATTTCAAAATAAGGTGATTAAAATCAAAATAAGCAACAAGGATATCCAGAGGTAATGCAGTACAATCGTTTCATGCAACTCCATTTAATTGAACAATGCAATCATTGCATCAATTAAAATGTAGAGCAATCCTCAGCTGCACAATGACTTAGAATTTAATTAAATTAAAACAGATGGATACATTAGTATAATTTTACTTAAAATCTCCAAGAAGTTAAGGAGATAGACAAAGAACATGCTGTCTTCACTTCAGCTTAGAAGCTACTAAGGTATCAGGAAGAAAGACTTGTTACAGATTTTGCTTGTCACTGTTTTATGGGGTCAGTTTTAATTTATAGACTAATTTTATCAAATCCTTGTATATCTAAGGCAGAGAAAACAAGGGACAGTGTGTGTTAGGGT
>NC_043016.1:5122418-5129918 GCF_006345805.1 Octopus sinensis | reverse complement strand
CTCCCTTCAATCAAGCAAATAATGAAACAACGAATAACAATGATAATAAATTTTTGTGACATCCATTTTTTATCAAACACAGGGCACCCACAATAATAGGAACGGTTCTCATTTCAAGATGCAGCATCTTTTGTATTTCAATTTCCAGGTCCTATATTTATCTAATTTGTCAAATTCCTTTACAGATACATTTTATTCAGAGGGAACACTTACATCTATTAGACTACAAGTGTTTTCTTCCCTGGCCTTAATAATAATAATAATAATAATAATAATAATAATAATAATAATAATAATAATAATAATAATAATAATAATAATAACAACAACAACAACAATATAATCAAAGAGGCTATGCCAGCACTATGGAATTACAACAGGAAAAAGATGGTATAGCACCTCCCAGAAAAAGGTCACAGAAAATGAGAAAGTAACCATAACCTAGAATATACCAATACACACTAAGAAATTTAGAGCAATAGGCAGATATAGCTGACAGAGATCACCAAAAAAAAAAAAGCTTTCTAATCGATGTATGAGTAGCAACAAATGGCAACGTTTTTCTAAAAGAAACGGAGAAACCTTCAAAATACAAAGATCTGGAAGTAGGGGTAACTCACATGTAGAACCTAAAAGTAGAAGCAATTCTTCTTATATAGACGTATCAGACATGATAAATAACATTCAGACAAATACATAACCAAAACACCAGGACTTACAAGTATATATAACATACAGGAAATAACATTACTAGGCACTGCACACATCCTACGTAAAACACTTTCAATACAGTGTAAATAGAAAACCACAACAAACCACAGGACAAACACAATGCACACACAGCTGCATTAGGTAGTGCTGTGAAAGCACGTGATAAAAGTAAGAATACTGCATAATAATAATAATAATAATAATAATAATAATAATAATAATAATAATAATAATAATGATGATGATGATGATGATGATGATGATGATGATGATGATGATAATAATAATAATAATAATAATAATAATAATAATAATAATTTATTAGTTGAGCGATATTTCAACAGTACATCTGTCTTTGTCAAGTTCAAAATAAGAAGTGATAAAAATTCGTATGATAATGTACAAAAAGCACCAAACCAAAACACCACAGACAAACATATGAATGAGAAGGAAAGCGAAACAAATCTAAAACATGGAAACAACGAAGGGGAACCTAATGATTATGATACTATAAATTGAGAATAATCAAAGAACTGAAAACCACAGATCTCAGAATGGACCACCGACCATATCTTCCAAAAATCAAAATAGACAATAAAACATCAATAATAAATAGCATAAACCTGGCCGTTACAGAACTGATAGCTATAGAAACAAATGACAATACACTGATTTAAATGACATAATATATGCAGCATCCACTGCAACCACAAAAGAAGCTGGATACTCCCTCAAATCCATCCAGATAGGAGTAACACCACCCAAACAAACCCTGTGGATAAATAATATCCCCCTAAAAAAGAAAATAGAGAAGAGATCTGTCGATTCTTAACGAAATTAGTAGACAATCAACGCTACTAAGTAACAAGAAGAAAACAAAGATACTGTGCAAATACAACATTATAGCTACAGATTTACCTGAGGTAAAAGAAAAGCTAAAGCAAGATATCCTTGCCAAAGCACAAGGGAACCACCGATATGAGAAACGCCAACGTTTCTTTGAACAATATAAACAGTTCAAATCCCCCCGCCCCAAATTCTACTAAGAACTTGGCAAAAATAAAATAGACATCACTGCAGCACCAACAGCAGAAGAAGTGGAAGAATTTTAGAAAGAAATATGGTCGGCGAATGAACAACCTCAGAAAAGGACTATTAAAACAACGAACTTAGCACATGAGCAACTCTGGACCCCCATAACAACTGAAGAGGTCACTCAGGCACTGCAAAGACTAAGCAACTGGAAGGCACCTGGCTGAAAACTTTAACAACGTACTAGCAGAGCCAGAGACAATGCCTGAATGGCTCATGAAAGGGAAAATTATCTTAATTCCCAAATCCAATGATACGGCAAAACCACAAAACTACGGACCTATAACCTGTCTCCCTACAAGTACAAAGCCTTTACTGCAATAATATCGCAAAGATTGAGCAAGCATCTGGAATAAAATTACCTGTTTCCAGAAGAGCAGAATTGATACTGCAAGGGCTCATACGGCTGTAAAGATCACCTTATAATCATCAAAGCCATAACGGAAAGCAGCTGCAGAAAGAAGAAGGGTCCAAGCATGGCCTAAATTGATTACCGAAAGACTTTCGATGGTATTACCCACAAATGAATCCTAGAAACACTAGCCATGAACAAGTTAGCACCAATAATCATAAAATATATAACACATTATGGCAAAACAATCAGCAACCTCTTATATTAAACTGTACGCTATCATAAAATAACTACCATAGGACTGCAAAAATACCTACTTCAGAAGCAAGTAAAACTTATACAATAGCCACAAAACACGAGCAAAACAAAAAACTGTTCTCAGTATTCAAGGAAGCTGACAAATATAAACAAGAAATCATACTACCTAACAAATATGAAGAAGAAGAAGAAATAACAAAAGCTATAAAACAATTGAAAACCAAACTAAAACTAGAACAGCAACGGACCATGATAAAACGATGGCAAATACTGGACTAAACTAAATGCAAAAGAAATAGACGAAGAAAAATCCCAGCATATATTGGGCTTCGTATATTTTACCCCAGTGTCACTTTGATGTCACGTACTGCTCTCTCACTCACTCAATACTACTACTACTACTACTACTACTACTACTACTACTACTACTACTACTACTACTACTACTACTACTACTACTACTAATAATAATGATAATAATAATAATAATAATAATAATAATAATAATAATAATAATAATAATCATCTTTCTACAGAAAGCCCAATGCCTCAAATTTGGCGGGAGAGTATTAGTCGATCATATCGATTACAGTGTTTAGAAGTAGTCCGGCTGTGGAAAATGAAGAAGGTGAAGATAGTGCTAATTATTATTGGGTCCTTGGGAACAGTACTAGAAGGCATCAAAAGGAATGTAAAGGAAATTGGAATAGAGTGTCCAGTTGAACTGCTACAAAAGCTTTGCCACCTTGGCACAGCTAGAATAAAGGGGAAAGTATTCGATAGCTAAAAAGAATGAATAAGCCCACTACACATACAAGTCTCTAGGAACTCCAACAAAATCTGTAATAAAGAGAAAAAACAACATGAACAACAACAACGACGACGACGACGATGACAATGATGATGATGATGATTATGATGATGATGATGATGGTGGTGATGATGATGATGATGATGATGATGATGATGATGATGATGATGATGGTGATGATGGTGGTGGGGATGATGATGATGATGATGATGATGATGATGTTGATGATGTTGATGATGATGATGATGATGATGAAGATGATGATTTCTGTTATTTTCCACCAGCGCGAATGATGAGGGGGAGAATTCAAAGACAGACATGAGGTGTGGGGGGTTTGCATTTAATGAAATGATAGGCAAAAGTATACATTAAAAGAATGGTGGGTAACCTTGATAGAGATGGTATTTCGATAAAAAATACCTGTTTGTGGTAACCTAAAAATACACCTCATTTGTGAGTGAATATTCCAAACAAAATAGCTAACGATAACGATTTGAACAGGACTGGAACCAATGGTGAAGGTACCGCACCCGGCAGAAGGGTGGGTCCGATCGTAATCCAGCCACTGCTAGCCATGCTACAAGACATAAGTGGAGTAAACAAGTAAACAGGATGGTTATGGAATGTTACTATCGGAGCATCCCAGAGGATGCAAACAGCATGCCAATGGGTACAGAAAACGAATGCACAGTGAATGGAAGGCAATGGATTTGTTTGAAATTACTGAACAGATATCATGTGACCAAGCAAGAGCAATAGGAGAGAATGGTTGGTTAACAGAATTGGAGCTGGAAGCTGTTAAAAGAAGAATGTCGTATGATGCTGGGCATACGAGAAACAAAAGTGGCACAGTGGAAGATTATACTACCGTGAACCGTGAAACAATCGAGATTAGTGACTATTTAAACAATGAAGACCAATTAATAATAAACAGTATTTTGGATCTATTAAATACAGAAGAGACAGAATTAATGTGCGACTTTAAAAAGGCTAACCAATGGAAACTAAATCAAGAGACAAAGTCAATAATGTATTGTGACAATAATATATTGAAAACAAAGAACATCACATAAATAACTTCATCAAGGCTGCAAATAGGATTGTAGAGGAAAGGAAAGAGTTGAAAACTATTGAGAATAGAACATCGACAGATTGAAAAGGAAATAAACAACCTTGGTAGAAAAGGAGAATTTCAGAAGATATAAAATCCTTGAACAGTGTAGTAACAATACTTGTCAGGAAACGAAATGGAGAATTGAAGAATGATCACAAATTTGAAAAAGTGGGGAAGAAGTATGGTGCCGATACAAAAGGTCCGAATGTTGTAATTGAAGAACTGAAGCAACCCCTACTTACTAGAAAAAGCAAAGCTAACTAGGTTTGAACAATACCGTCAAAACCAATTCTTTAGAATCGAACAAGAAAGAGTTTATGAAGAAATTAATGAAGACATAGAACGTAAAAGATTAGTATCTGATGCTAACGAAAATCAATAGTTGTGAGGTAAGGTATGGGGTAAGCAAGAACAACATAATACTGCAACTGAATGGCTCGGCAGTCTGACACTTCTTATTCCCAGCAGCACTTCACAGAACACTGTACAGAGATATGAGTAAAAATATTAGCAATTGGAAGCAGCAAGACCTGGTGGTGTACACTGATTTTGGATAAAAAAAATAAGGTTCAGTACAAGTCATAAGTTGATTGCAGAGCAATTTAGTACATTGATCAATGGAAAAAAAGAAATGCCAGGCTGGTTGACAGAAAAAAAACGAACCGTGTTGTGTCTGACGGATGCATCAAAAGGAAGTGCTGCTGACAATTACAGGTCAATTTCTTGCCAATCATCAATGGGGAAGTTACTGTCAGGAGGAATTACAGAAGAACTGTAGAAATTTCTTGATGAGAACGATGTTACCGACGGAACAAAAAGATTGCAGGAGGAGATGCAGAGGTACCTAAGACCAAGTATTAATAGACAAAATGGTAATACAAGATTGTAAACGAAGAACAAATTTGGGAATGGCCTGGAAAAACTATCGGAAAGCTTATAATATGATTGCACATTTGTGGATCATCGAGCGCTTAGATCAGTTTGGAATTGTGAGTAATGTAATGTGTTTTCTGAAGCGAAGTGATGGAAGCACTCCGTTGGTTACGACGATGAGGGTTCCGGTTGATCCGAATAAACGGAACAGCCTGCTCGTGAAATTAACGTGTAAGTGGCTGAGCACTCCACAGACACGTGTACCCTTAACGTAGTTCTCGGGGATATTCAGCGTGACACAGAGAGTGACAAGGCCGGCTCTTTGAAATACAGGTACAACAGAAACAGGAAGTAAGAGTGAGAGAAAGTTGTGGTGAAAGAGTACAGCAGGGATCACCACAATCCCCTGCCGGAGCCTCGTGGAGCTTTAGGTGTTTTCGCTCAATAAACACTCACAACGCCCGGTCTGGGAATCGAAACCGCGATCCTACGACCGCGAGTCCGCTGCCCTAACCACTGTGCCATTGCGCCTCCTGAAGCGAAGTATGGTGGGGTGGAAAACTGAGTTGACATCCTACGGAAAAAGCTTGAGCGTCCTGGATATCAAATGAGGGATTTTAAGGGGGGTAGCTTATCTCTGTTGCGCTTTGTTCTCTGTATGATCTCTTTGACGTTGGTACTTAGGAAAATGAACTTGCGATATCAGCTAAAGGGAAAATTTGAAACAATCAACCACCCCTGCTTCATGGATGATTTGAAGCCGTATGAAAAGGATGAGACAAAAGTGAGTTAGGATATTTCTCTTTTCCAATAGTCTAATCTACGCAACCTGATGATCGCTTTCTCACATGAGTGACAATGAAAACACACACCCTTGATGGTGACAGTGTTGCATCCGGCTGGCTCAGAGATACTGGTCCGTCTCCAGCCTGTCATTATCCAGCTAGGGACCAGCACACATAAAGTAGATGGAACAAACACGTCAATGCTGTGGTCATGGAGTTTTACAACTTGAGTAGCCCTGCAGACAAAAATGGTGTTCACCTTAGGGGACACCGACAACGTATGTATAATAAAAGAAGAGAAAGTGAATTGTTTCAACTCATGGAACAGAGATTATGTGATCAAGCTAGAGCAATAAGAAAAAAACTTTGGTTCACAGAAGTAGAGCTCGAAGCTATCAAAAGACGGGTATTGGAAAACAGCAGCGGAGGAAAAGATCAAAATACAGTTCCTACTGATAAAAATAATCTCATAGCAGAAAACAGAGGTGAAATGCCTAATAAAGCACTAGAAAGGGGACAGTGATAGCTTGCTCGATGAGAGACATATAGATGGTTTGGAAGAAGACCATAATACTGATGGCGACATGACAGAGGGGCAAAAGGCAATCTACGACAGAATAAAGGCAAGGCTACGGGAGAACGATAGCAACATTATTTGCAACATTAAAAAGATTGACCGGTTGAAGATGAACCAAGAAACGAAAAATGTCAATGATATTCTGAAATACATCAGAATAAAAAATATCACAGAAACTAATAATTTGATGAAGGCAGCAAGTATTGTTGTAGCAGAAAACATGAGAAACGTAATGGGAGTGACAAAAGAAAGGATCCATGGTGGAAAAGAAGAATCTAGGCAGGGTTAAACATGCTCTCGAAGGAAAACTCTGTGTTAGACCGAAAAGAGAAAGGGGAACTTAAAAGCGAACAAAAATACAGGGCGCTGAAAAGGAAGTGTAATATAGACAGAAAGGGCCTGAAAGTAGTAGTGGAGGAACTGGAACAGCGTCTCGTTGCAAAGAAAGCAAAGATGGTAAGATACGTCTAAAGAATGAAGGGTTGCTACCAGAATAGGTTATTCAGAGTAGATCAGAAGAGATTCTACAAAGAAATAAATGGAGGGTGTACAGATGGAAAGTTGATACCAGATAACATTGAAAGTCAAAGGTTTTGGAGTGACATCTGGAGCAAAGACAAGAAGCACAAGAAGGGTGCTGAATAGTTGCAAGAACTAAAACAAACAGTAGTTTGCCCCAAAAAGACAGAACTAGTTCAGTTAGGGAAGTGAAGGTAATCGGCGAAAAAAAAATGGGCTACTGGAAGGTCCCGGGACCAGATGGAGTTCAAGGCCACTGGATAAAAAGATTTAGTGAATGTCATGCATAAATAGCTACGAAACTCAACATCTTGTTAGATGTCGGCCAAGTAACACCAAAGTGGTTGACAGTGTGTAGGACACTTCTGTGCTTGAAAAACATCGAAAAAGGCAATAGAGTAAGCAATT
>NC_043016.1:5097418-5117418 GCF_006345805.1 Octopus sinensis | reverse complement strand
ACTACCAGGCCAACATATTAAAGAACGGCAGTAGCCCAACATGTCGTGTATGCCGACAACAAACTGAAACCATTGACCATGTTGTCTCCAAATGCAGTCTTCTAGCGCCTACAGAGTACCTCAGTAGGCATGATAGAGCTGCACAATATTATTCACTGGGTAATTTGCAAAAACCTGGATTTGCCCCATGAAAAAAACTGGTGGGAACACAATCCACCTCCTGTGCTTGAAAATGACCACATCTCACTCCTCTGGAACTTCACCATTCAAACTGACAGGAAGATAGATGCAAATAGGCCAGACGTTATATTGAAAGACTTCAGACAAAGAACATGCCTCCTCATTGATATGACTGTCCCAATCGTATAAACGTATCTGTCAAGACCTACCAAAAACTGAGCAAATATAAAGATCTTGAAAGAAATCAGCAAAATGTGGAAGCTGAAGACTAAAACAATACCTGTTGTCATAGGTCCCCTGGGAATGATAGCGAAAGGGACTGATTGCTACCTAACTCAGATACCAGGAAACCCAAAAATGGCAGAAGTTCAAAAGATAGTGCTCATGGGAACTGCTCATATCCTACGCAAAATACTCTCTATGTAATCCCAAGGTTTAAAACAAACTTTTTATTTATTTATTTTTTTTTATGTATTAGACATTCACTAGTACAACACCAAAAAAAGAAAAAGAAAAAAGAAAAAAAACCCAAATATATGGCACAGAACTTCCAACCTGTTGTCTCTTGAGGTCTCTGGGTAATAATAATAATAAGTACTTTCTTTGTGACCTTTTAGGAAAAAAAACAAAATAAAACGAAGAATAGTGGAAACTTAGATATACACGTGTAAACAATAAAATATTGAAAATAAAAAATGAAAAATTGAAACAAATTTCCAAGGAGGGGGGAATAACACCTAGAAATAATCAAGGACCCCCATCGATTCTAGATAAACCCGACTATCAAAAGCACCACAAGCAGGTCCCCATCTCCCAGCCATTGACTCTACAGGCGCAAGCTCGGAGTAGGCCTACTCATTCTGACCGTCCCCGTCAAATTCACTCATGTTCAACAAAAATACTGTGGTTGGAGTAGTACCTTCTTCTCTATCTTTGCCTACTCTTTTAAGTGGAATTTAAAATAATTGCTGAGGACTGACCGAAGACGAACGTGCATGTCTTGAATTCTATCAGTGTCGTCTACCAAAGTACCACTTTCGACATAGCTACCAGGCAGATAAAAAGTACTTGCTCGTCTCAGTCGAAACGAGGCGGTCAGGTGATCCTTTAAAAACGGAGTCGGCCGATTACTGAATCTGTCTTATTACATGTGATAGTAGTTGTTCGACATAACAAGATATAGATATGTATATATATATATATTATATATATATATATATATATATATATCATATATTATATATATATATATATATATATATATATTATATATATATATATATATATATATATATATATAGATATATATATATATATATATATAATATATATATGTATTATATATTATCACGGTAAGGTTTACGAAAATAAACAAAAGACAAGGCAGGTCGAGTACAACAAACAAATGTATTAGTATAGAGCTCAGGAATAGAAATAGAAAAAGTCTTTTACGTTTCGAGCCTACGCTCTTTGACAGAAAGATACACAGAGAAAAACAAGGAGACAAAAAAATGCGTGTCGGAGCTAACGATCTATCATGGAGTCCTGACTTCGGACAGTGGTCAGACGTGAGAAGGACAGTAGGGGAGATTACAGGGTCAAGTGACTTCCAAAACGAAGGTACCTCCAACACAAAGGTGCGTGTGTGTATAAGAGAGTATGTATGTGCGTGTGAAAGAGGGCTGGTGGTCTGGACGTGTGTGTGTATGTATGTGTGGGTGTGGAGATGTGGGTGGTGTGTTGTGATGTGATATGTATATGTATGTGTAGGTGTAAAGATGTGGGGATAGGTGTGTGGGCGGTGTGCTGTGGGTGGTGTGTTGTGATGTGTAATGTTGTATGGTGTAGTGTAGTGTGGTGTGATGTTGTGGTGTGGTGTAGTGTAGTGTGGTGTGATGTTGTGGGAAGGTGGGGGATGCGAGAGTGGGGAAAGCACAGGTGGGGTGTGGGTTCGGCTGGGGATTGGGGTAGAGTGGGGGTGGTGAATAAATAGAGGGTTGGGTTAGAGGTGAGGTATGTGGGGGAGGGGTATGGGATATGGGGGAGAGGTGTGGGATAGGGATGAGGTGTGAAGGGAGGGTGTGGGAGAAGAGGGTGGAAAAGATAGGGAAGCGGGTGGAAGGATAGGGAAGGTGGAGTAGGGGTGGTGGGTGGGGTGTATAGGGGTAGCGGGTAGGTGGGTATATGAGAGAGGAGAGGAGAGGAGAGAAAGAGGGGGACGGGGAATGTATATATATTATATATATATATATATATATATACATATCTATAAATACACACACACACACACATATATATACATAGATATATGCATATATATATATGTGTGTGTGTGTGTGTGTGTGCGAATGAAATCGGATGTGCTTCAATATAAGGAAATGTAATATATATAATTTAATATTATTATATAACGTAAATGATATAGCCATACTATTTGACATGAAGTATGTAGATGGTGACGGCCGCGTTGCTAAAGAGACAGATCGCCTTGTGTTAATTGTTTCAGTTCGTCTATATTAAACTTGTCATCGTTTCCCTGTAGATAAATAAAGGACTATATAGTGATCAATTCTTCTCTTTTTGTCTTTTCGATCAGGTAAAGATGGGGCTCTGCCAGGTCTGATGATGTCTATGACACGCCATATGTTTCACCTCTCACTCTTACATCTCACCAGGAACTCAGGTTCCAAGGCAAGATATAGTGTTTCTTTTATCTTTTAGTTGTTTCTGTTATTAGACTCTGGCCATGCTTTAGCTCCATCTTGAAGGGTTTTAAAGAAGCAAATCGACCTCAGGAGTAACTTTTTAAAACCTAGTACTTACTCTATCTATCTTTAGGCCGAACCGCAAAGTTGTGTGGACATACACGCACTAGCACCGGTTGTAAAGCGGTGGCGGGAGATAAACACAGACACAAATCCACACACACATATACACACACGCACACACACACACACACACACACACACACACACACACACATAGACATACTCACATACATACACAAATATACATGCACACACACACATATATAAAATAAGAGCTCTCTGTCGGTTACGACGACGATGGTTCCTTTTGATCCAATCCACGGAACAGGCTGCTCTTAAAATTAATCACAGATATGTGCACCCTTAACGTAGTTCTCGGGGAGATTCAGCGTGACACAAAGTGTGACAAGACTGACCCTTTGAAATACAGGTACAACACATTTTGGCCAGCTGAATAGACTGGAGCAACGTGAAATAAAGTGTCTTGCTCAAGAACACAACGCGTCGCCGGGAATTGAACTGAATACCTTAACCATTAAGGCACGTGCTACTTATATATATATATATATATGTGTGTGTGTGTGTGTGTGTGTGTGTGTGTGTGTGTGTGTGTGTGTGTATGTATATGTATATGTACGACGTGCTTTTCCAGTTTTCTTTTTCATCAAATTCACTCTCAAGGCTTTGCTCAACCCAAGGCCCAAGCTGCCATGCTGTGGGATGAACCCGGAATCATGTGGTTGAGATGCAAGCGTCTTATCACACAGCCACACCTGTTAGAATATAATATATATATATAATCTAGTCACTTCTAGGAAGGGTCACACATTTTGAGAAACAGATAACTCCACTGGAGTTTATTTCGTTGACCTGTGAAGGATGAAAGGAATATTTGATCCAGGGGATTAGAATTTAGATGAACGAAAGTAAATACTGCAAGTTAGTGTCATCATTTTGTTTCCCTTGATTAATAAATCTAATACAACTAATAATTATATTTACTTACTCAAGAATGATTTCATCTTTTATCTGTCACTGTGGATAAATCCATTTATGGCAATAACTTTTCCTCTAAAACTTATTGAGGATAAATTATTTAACAAAAACTAGAATTGTATCTAATATCTAGAAGTTATTCTTCCTAACATTAATAGTCCCAATAAGTAAGAAATATAACACCATTGCTGAGTACGGCGTTACACAGAATGTATCACCCAAATAATTTAAAGAAGAATAGATAGAAAAAATAGATTATGGACAACTAGATGGTCTGATGAAGATAGCAGATATACTGAATCAATAAAAGTTTTCACTTGATGAGACCATAAAAATGGATGAGTCACGTCACGAAAGAAAACTACATGGAATTTTATATTCAGTTCTTTTGAATCGACTTCCCGTATAGATTTGAAGAAAACAAACCCTATATTGTTTAACAAACGTGACGATCAACAAGGTAAGAGACAACGGAAGCTTGGCAATATTAAGGGTTTGATGTAGAAACGTGAAGATAATACTTTAGTACAAATTGACTACGGACTCATATTTCACCCATATACTTATCGTTATGAATCACATCACGATATGCGCGCACGCGCACACACGCACACACACACACACACACACACATACAATACACACCATGCATACATACATACATATATGTAAAGAGTTTTGTATTCATTTTATCAACTTCTCTAGATTACTGTTGGCATTTCCTTCCCAGTTTTTAACAAAGAAATGAGATTTCAAAGAAATCTACCTTATCTTTGTCATGGACGCGCCAGACCACCTTACTTTATGTTTTGTGTTGTTCATGTAGATTATCATCTCTAAAAGGTGAGGCCAGCAAATGTTGAGATAATATTTTAGCTACGAGTAGAATGATCATCAGAAACTGAGATACTATTTCAGTTCTAAATCTCACCGTAACCAAAGTTTTGATCTGTATGGTTATATCATTACAAGTTTTTCTTATTGATACGCTAAAACATTGAAAAATATTTTATACGTTAGTCACTCAGGTAGGTTCATTGCACATAATTTATGCAGCCCTGATGAAGTTAGTGAGATGGATGTTTGGTCCATGTATGTACTAAAGACATATTCAGTGAAAGAATTCGGATGATTGCTTGTTTGAGAAGTTAGGGTCTGAGTCTTAAAGGAGAGTTGACAGCAATGAAGATAAGATAAACAGAAGCGAGTAAATGGAGTGAACCCAGATGAAAGCATTGTGCAACAGGATATCTCAGAAGCGCAGAATTAATTCAAATATCAGTAGAAGGCACTGAGAGAAGAAACAGAGCGCCAATAGACAAGTAATAAAGTGTTTTGTCCAACAGCCGGATAGCTTCCGTTTGGATGTGGCCTAGTGTGTTAGCGCACCAAGTAGCAGTATTGCCCCATTACCCCGGAGCCCCATAGATGTGAAAAGTACTTCAATGGGGATATTATTTGGATTCTATAGAATATCAGTAAATGATGAAACCCGAGTTTTTTTTTCTGGCCATAAAGTGGAAACTTACACTGTCTGGTGCAGTTGTTATGGTGTTGCTATAAAAGAAAATAATCAGTGCTTGTGGAGAGTTGCCTACGTAGTGACTGTGAGATCTTTAATTGCGTTTCACTGATGAGTAGAAAGGATGCGATGCAAAGAAACTCGTGTTGCAACTATGAGTTTGGGCTGTTGAAACGAGTTTATTATCTTTTCCAGATTTCAGGTCTCAGAGTACAAATTAGGCATGAGCTGTCTAGCTTGCAAGTGGATAGGGTCTATGGACAGAAGGTTAAGAATATTGCATCCGAGTGTGTTGTTAGGATTGAAAACATAAACTTCTACCAAAAAAGGTACCAGAACTGAAAGAGTGTGGATTGGTAGATAGCCGTACCAGAACACACTGCAATAGTGAAAACAGACAGGAAGCTTTCTTTCCTAGTAATGAGAGTCGGGCAAAACCAATAGACAGGAACTTTAACTAGAGTCTCTTTGTCAGTGCTAAGGTTTTAATAATATGAACCTCAGTAAGTACTTAGAGGTGGTAGGCTAATATGGAGGAATAAAACAATATATATGAACATATACAATAGGCTAATATGGAGGAATAAAACAATATATATGAACATATACAATAGGCTAATATGGAGGAATGATATAGAAGAATAAATTCGGGACTGACCTGAGTGTAAGAAAGTCGTACTAGTGTTAATTACAGTGGGAAAGAGAGAAGAGAGAGAGAGAGAGAGAGAGAGAGAGAGAGAGAAAGAGAGAAAGATTGAAAGGGATAAAGAAAGCAATGACTGTTAGCTACAGCTTAAGGATTTTAGAAATCAAAATCTTAGGCCTATCACTGAAAGGGTTAGATGGTGGCCCTTTAGGGATGGGGAACATAAGCGTTTACCGAAGACTGAAATACATTTTAATATATTTATGACATCGAAATTTTTCAGAATTATGGTCTAAAAGGATACCAGACAGAGAGTTACCGTATATGTGAGAGTATATGCTATCTCTTTCTTTTTCTTTCTTCCTTTCTTGCTTTACCTTTCTCTCTCTCTCTCTCTTTCTCAGTCTATGTAACAGTACACACACAGTACACACACAGTACACACAGTACACACACACAGTACACACACAAACACACACACACATAAAAATATGTAATATCTATCTATCTATCTATATCTATCTATCTATCTATCTATCTATCTATCTATCTATCTATCTATCTATCTATCTATCTATCTATCTATTTATCTGTCTGTCTGTCTATCTATACACACACACGTGTGTGTATGTTTATGTATGTATGTATGTATGTAGTTGTATGTGTATATATATATATATATATTATAATATATATTTATATATATATATATATATATATATATATATATATATATATATATATATATATATATATATATATATACAGTGAAGGTGCATGGCTCAGTGGTTAGACCATCGAGCTTACGATCATAAGGGTATGAGTTCGATTCCCAGACAGGACTGTGTGTTATATTCTTGAGCAAGACACTATATTTCCTGTTGCTCCAGTTCACTCATCTGTAAAAGTGAGTTGCCACGTCACTAGTGGCACGCTGTATCAGACTTTGCCTTTCCCTTGGATAACATCGGTGGAAGCTGGTATGCATGAGCAGCTTCTGGTCTTCCATAAAAACAACCTTAGGTTGTGCGTTCGCCGGTCAGGCGACTTTCTGCCCGGACTCCTAGGTGCACCCATGGTCATTCGTGACCGACGGAGTCGAGTTAGACACACATACACACACATATATATATATATATATACACTACCATCTAAAATCTGTTTTGATATATATATCACAATATCAAAAATGGAGGGAGCTTACGTGGAACAAATACAAACTTTTATATTTTGGTATTGTTAATAAATAAATTCGCTGTCGAATCACTGAATCTACATTTATTTATTTGAATATACAATTCTATGTTCGAATATATGACTTAGTTAATTACAATGAATGCTAGAATGAAGAATAAATTTTAATTTGTGCGTTCATGTAATACTGTCCGAATGTAAATTAATCTATTTTATTCTTATACCTTTTTACTAAGACGTGGTATATGCGACATTGAAAACATTTAAGTGTATGTGTCTTCTATATCTTTCTGTGTTTTTGCGTGTATGTGTATGTATCAGGAAGAATACTGCAGTAATTGACACCTGAATCCCTGGACAGATAGGATCTGTTGCCTGTTTCAATATGTTGGGCAACAAATTTCATAGTGGTAAAAGTATAAACGTACGTCAGGTAATTCTTATCTAAATAGCTGATGGAATAAGTATAATTTAAGAACCATGAAGTATTATTGAAGAGCTATAAAATCCTTATGCTGGTTAAAACATTAATAAAGCAATAATTTATCGTAGCGCCTATACACAGACTGCTTCAACCAATTCCTCCAAGTTCAATGGGTGTTCAATAACATATTGACTGATTAGCTGGTAGATGAAAAGAAGGGAATACGGGGATGTGCCGAACAGTTATTGATAAACAATACTGTGGTGTCCGAAGTAGAAAAACACCGTAGAAACCTTGCGATAGTATGGTTTGATTATAGGATGATTAGATTCAATTCCCGCCTCATGGTTGCTCAAGACTGCATTTAGCACAAGAACCTGTTTAATGTCACTAAAAAAAAAAGGAAAAAGAGTCTGTCCTGAAGTAAATATAGAGAACCTCATTGTTATTGAATACATACACAAACAGAAAGAATATTGGTAGAACATGCCCATCAAAATTACTGTCAAGTGTAAACAAAACAGGCCAGATATCGTTGCTTGGGAAAAACAAGAAAACATTTATCTACCGTCTTAGAGCTGCCCTGCTGATGTGAAAATCAAAGGGATAACTACTCGAAACCTTTAGCTTGTGTGCCAAGTTTAGGAATGATTATTTTTACTAAAAATAATTAGTGCTCTTCATGAGTAAATGCCGTAGTAACAATTTGGATAAGCTAGGATTTTCAGATAAAAGAAATCAAGCGACTCGCACATTATAATTACATTCTGTAAGTGGACAGTAAAAATACTCAAGACTTTTCTCATGTTTAAAATGTGAATTTGATTTTGTTATCTACATTCCAACAATGGAGATTAGTACATTTCTTAGAAACCAGTTCCTTTCTAAGAAGGTTTCAAATAATTAAAAACAGAAGAGAGTTCACCATTTAAAGGCAAAACTTGGCAATTTCTCAAAAGGGAAACCAAAAAAGAAAAAAACAAAAAATAAGCAAACATTATCTATTCAACAGTATTTCACAGTTTCTGACTCTCAGATGACGCTCACAAAGTATTATCCAAGCAGAGTTTATGATAAAGACACTTGCCAATAACCCCCTCCGTCTGGTGGAATCCGGAATCATAAGGTTCCAAAGTGAGCGTCTTTATCAAACAACTATTACGGCGCCAGTATATACAAAGAACGTAATCTGTTAAGTGTACGTGATGATATTCAATCTGTCAATTAACTTAGATACGTCATAATAGACCAAGTCGTGTGTTTTAAGCAGATATTTAAAAGTACATGTTGCACCCTTGCTAACGTGACAACCCAAGCCCACACTTGTAATCATGCGCAAGTATCCTTAAGGCCGAGTGATTGATACGTTTGCTTCTTAATCATGCAGTTCTTGTTTCGATGCGACTGCATCCGTGATGAAGCGCTTTCGTCATTGCCGTAGACGTATCTATATAATTTCTCCACATTCCAGTTTAGGTTCCTTCTTATGGATATCCGTCTCCACTAAATCCTACTGACTTTTCTCTCTTATTTTTAAACTAATATTCATCAGTAAAAGTGAAATTACTAATAAGGAAACTTTATTCCAACAAATGAAAAAAAAAAAAAAGAAATATGATTAATTACACACACACACACACGCATATGTCTATATATATATATTGTTGACGAATTCCGTTCAATTAGGTACTGAAATTGAGGTACCTTGTTAGGTCGGTATAATCCGCACGCTCAAACAGTATTAATTGAATATTGAATACTAAAACTCTGCGCAGGAGTGTTTGCACTTGATATTTTTACCTCCAAAGATATTTTTGCTTCCGTTAATATTTTCACATTTGATTCCCAATTCTTATAATTCTTATATTTTACGTCTAATTATTCTTTGTATAATAGTGCTCACTTGCTTAGTAAATATTGCTTTCATCATTTTATCACAGTAATAATCTTTCTTCTTTAAACAAACATCAAGGTAGTCCAACAACTGATGGGGAAGTAGTTTGTCAAGCTTTATCTTCCCCTCAAAGCAACATAGAGATTTCAATTCAGCATCCCTCCTATCAGCTTTGCATTGTGTGTGAGTGAGAGAGAGGGAGGGTGGGAGAGAGAGAAGATTGCAAAGAATGAATGAAGTAAACATCAAATGAAAAAATCGTATAATAAAAGAGCATTACAACGGATGTATACGCACCACCCTTTGTTGCCTCATAACTACTAGAAAAATAGCTGTTAACAAATTTTTTTACAAATGCCGCTTAGATGTTGTAGCTTCAGAATATATATAGAGATTTATGGGAAAAAATTTGCGAGGGGATGGAGATAATTCTCACGATCTGACTTTTTTCTTCATAACTTTCAGGAAGATGAGTATATTTTAATGAAAATTTATACAAGTCTCTTCTAAACAACATAGATTATGATTATAAAGAAATTTGTGGGGAAACTTTTTTCGGGGATTTTCCCCATTTCTTTTAAACTACAGCCTTCGAAATAATGGGGTTATAGAGGACATCTTTGTATGAAAGAAGGTTTCAAAACTCTTTTCTTTACACCCGTCTCCCTCATCATTCCACTCCGAGCCTGTTTTGACCAATTTGTTTTGGCTCTTCAGAAACATGAGAAGAAAGTTTTCGGTGAAAAAATATTAATATTTTCAGAGGGAAGCGTCATTTAAGGGTGTTGTTTCTAGATCATCTAAAGACAACCCTCCTCGTTTATTTATCACTCTTGTATGTATTAATGTTTTTCAATATGTTTTTCCCCTATAAATATATTTATATGCTATAAAAAGAAAATTTTAGAAATTATGAAATTTTTGCGATCCCACTCCCTGCTCTCGATTGTTTCTGTTTAGAAATTAAAATATTGGAGATCCTAAGAAGGTCACTGCTGGCGTTTATCCTCAGTGATTAAAAAAAATTACGGAGACGTAACTTGCATAGCAAGTGACCCGATCCGAGATCGTGTGCTGAAGCAAAAACAATTGCAGCGTGGAAGGTGTTTGTAAACCATTCACGAAGCACACAAATAGCGTTAGTTTTACTTCAACATTAAAACTTCATTTGTGTCAAAATATTTTCGACGCTTTGAAACCGCGACCTCTTCACTGACAAAACTCCACGAAAGTGATGCAGCACAAAGTTTTGTCAGTGAACAGTGCACACACACACACACACACACACAGACACACACACACACACACACGCACATACACACTTTCATTATCTTTCATTTAGGTATATGTGTATCTATGTGTGTGCGTGAGTGTGTATTGGTGTGTGTGTGTGTCACTGTTGAAGTTGTGATTGGAAACTCTGAATAAGATGCAAGTTTCGAGTACGTGTCGCTAACTTTTTTTCTTCTCGTCTTCTAATAGTAATTACCCAACCTTCTAGGGTCTTCTCAAAGCTATCCCGCGTTCAAACGTTATATAGGTATTTTAATAATAATATTTCAGTCAAAAAAATATTTTTTTAACTTACGTATACATTAAAAGCGAATTAAAACTTAACAGAGAAAGTGAGAGACGTTGTAAATGAAAACGGAATATTCCGCAGTGAATGCAATGGATATTTAAATTTGTGATGAATTGGACGCAGTGAATAATTAAATTTACGAGAAATTGGAGTTAAAAAATTCAATAAAGTTGCGAAATCGAAATTATAGGAAATTCCTTAGAACATGAATTTATAAAAATATTTCCATATGGTCAACCCTTTAATAATTGCTTTCTTTTACTACTTTTTAATAGTTATTACATACTTAATTAGCAAGCAGCTTTTTTCTTATTTAATTTAATTTAATTTTATATTATATATTTTCTTTATGTCTCTTTTAAATATTTTATATCATTCTGTAAAAGATATTTTATAAATTTTTATATTTTATATTATTAAATTTTAATGTATTTATATAGCATTTTATACATATTTGTAACTTTTATAGCTTATAAATGGTCTGGCAGTTTATAATTTCTTTTCATAAAACTCACCATATAATATAATATATTTTTATATTTGTAATTAAGCATATTTTATAAATTTTTATATTTTATATTTGATATTTCTATACATTTATATATTCTTTTATATACTTCCATAGCGCTTATAACTTATAATATTTTTTCGACAATTTATAAGGCTTTTTATGCAATTCGCTGAGTATGTGAATTCTTATTTTATTATATTTTTAATCATGTAGTATATTCATTAAGCGTTTATGTGCCCAAATTGGTTTAAATATTGTATCTGAATGTACCCCCGTATACATTTGGTATATCTCTAATTTAATTACCCATATATTGGAAACCATTTCTTAGGACATCTTATATTTATCCACCCATAATGAAGCAAATAGCGCTTATATTTGTTTAACGTAAATGATAAGTTTCTATTTATATGATAATTTGATTCTGTTATGCATTCATTATAGAATATATTTTTCATGATCTTCTTTGTTTCAGACTTTTAGTCGAACAAATCAACCCCAGGACTTATTCTTTGTAAACCTGGTACTTATTCTATCGGTCTCTTTTGCCAAACCGCTAAGTTACAGGGACATAAACAAACCAAAATCGGATCGGTTGTCAAGCGACGTTGGGGGGGGGGGGGGAGACACACACAGACACACAAACATACGTACATCAGGCATTCCCTTATTACTACTCCACGCCCTACCTTTTTGTGTAGATTAAGCTGAATATATGGTTCCAGTATATTGAGAATCTAGTAGATTGTCTGACAATAATTGATTTATAACCATTAACTAGAATACAGTTGACAACTCCCAATGCATTTGATTCTAACTGGTTGAAGACTACATTCTACATATTGTCTTCTATGTGTAAGTAACTAAGTCACCACGCTTTTTATCCTGATCCCCACTATTTCCTTTGCTGCTCTGAAAATTATGGTAGACTTGACAATGTATGCATTACTTTCTAAACTCACTCTACTAGAGATATGACAACAGAAACAAAGTAAATAATTTGAGCTCCATTATTGATGTGAATATGTTAATGCGGTGGGTGTATCTTTTATGTTTGAAGCCTATGCCGTTATCTGACGAGAACGGTTTCCTTCACATGATGTATTGTTTTCATTAATCAATTAAAAGAGTAGCTTGAAACGGCCGTAATGAATTGACACGCGTACATCTACGCTACTCATTTATACATATATATATATAGCATTTCGTAATTGTGTTCAATATAATTTTTTATATACCTAATATTTTTGAATACTAAATATTCTTTTCTTAGAACACCGGAAATTATATCCTAAACAATTTAATCCTAAATGACACCACTGTTATGCAATCTTTATTTACATTTCCCAATCTAATTCTTTGTATATTACACCTCTCACGATAAATTACATCCGTCTATCTACCATCTCCCTCACATAAGCTTTTATAAATATATTCAAATTTTAGAGTTAAATTTAAATTTAAATATAATAATAGATATATTTTTCAAATAAATTTGATGTTTCAGCAGCATTTCAACGTTCAAAATTAGCTAAATTTTAAACGATGAATTTCTAATTGCATGAACTCTGTGTCCTAATAATATGGCAATATATCGATAATTACATCTATAAAAGTTAGAATTATTGATGTTTCAAACATATGTTCGATTGAAACATATGTAGAATTTTTTGTTGGATATTTTTGGCTTGTTTTGTTGATGCAGTACCTTTTATACTTGTTCTTATAGATATATCATTTAATCTTTTATACAATTTTATACAATTTTATACAATTCTAATACAAGCATCTTTTATATTTTGTCTTTACTATTTTCTTTTATTGAGTTTTTAATTTATGAGACTGTTTATACATATATATTGAGGAACTTTCTATCAATGTATTTACTTAAACCTAGTATATATAGATAGATTCGTTGGTGTGTCGAACAAAATATTTTGCGGTATTTGTTCTTTGTATATGTTCTATTTATTTTACGTTCAATATCACCGAAGTCGATTTTGTATTTTTATCTTTTTGCGGTGCATCAAATGAAATAATGTCTCAACTAATTATTGCCTAGTTTCATCGATTGCCGATCTGTGTTAACGGATTAATGCTAACCTGTATGGGAAGTCCTAATACATTAGAACTTAAGTACCCAATCAACTTGTAAAGCTCTAATGACAGGTAAACTGGCACGTTTGGGGTACCTTGCTGTCGCACACCGATGTTGTTTGCCTGAATGATCCTATATTACTTCCAAAACACAACATGCGTATGCACACATAAACTCACATATTTTATCATTCTCCAATATACGAGCACACCTACGAGTCTGTTAAAAGAGTGAATGCCAAGCAAGAAAGTTTTTAAAATGATAAGCGAAAATAAAATATAATGAAATTAATAATATGAAATTCACGAATGTTCATTGATACTATACATTGCTAACAAGCACTTAGCGCTTGTCCTGACACTAATGGATAAATCTTTATTTACACTTTTGATTACAACGCCATTTATATATATATATATATATATATATATGTGTGTGTGTGTGTTGTGTGTGTGTGAGTGTGTGTGTGTGTGTGTGTGTGTGTGTGTGTGTGTGTGTGTGTGTGTGTGCGCCTGTGTGTGTGTGTGTGTGTGTGCGTGCGTGTGGTCAGTGGATCATATATCCGAAAAAGAAACCCACCATAAAAGCTAGAGCAGTTATGTATTGGCATCGCAGGAGTGGTTGTGTGGTAAGTAGCTTGTTTACCAGCCACATGGTTCCGGTTCAGTCCACTGCGTGGCACCTTGGCCAACTGTCTTCTACTATAGCTTCGGGCCGACCAAGCCTTGTGAGTGGATTTGTTAGACGGGAACTGAAAGAAGCCCGTCGTATATAGTATATATATATATATATATATATATATATATATATATATGTGTGTGTGTTGTGTGTGTGTTGTGTGTGTGTGTGTGTGCGTGTATGTTTGTGTAACTGTGTTTGTCCCCCTAACATTGCTTGACAACCGATGCTGGTGTGTTTATATCCCCGTAACTTAGCGGTTTGGCAAAAGATACCGATAGAATAAGTACTGGGCCTACAAAGAATAAGTCCCGGGGTCGAGTTGCTCGATTAAATGCGGTGCTCCAGCATGGCCGCAGTCAAAATGACTGAAACAAGTAAAATGAGAAATGCAAAAGAGAATATGGCTTCGCTTCCACAAAGCGCTTAGATTTATAGACGATTCGTCAGATTCTAATATAAACTCTCTTCAAACTGGATGCAGAAAGCCGTTACTGTCAGGTAATTTGTTAACAAAGAATAATATACACTGTCTGAGCCTAGAGTGGGACAGTTTATCTCCCTTAGAGGGGTCCAATCAGCAAATCTCATTGGCCTAAAGAGCGAACGAGGAATCATCCCACTTAGGTTCCTCAGGTCTACAAATACTTTTACCGTCCTAATAGACAAAAGTGGAATCCTTTGCCTGCAGCAGATAACATTTGAAATAAAGGCAGGGGCTATAAATCTCGTATCTTGAGTTTAAGAAAGACTTCACATCAGCTATGAAAAGCTTGCATCGTCTGGTCCTGTTTATATAGGAGCCTAGCTACGCTATGATGCGGAGTATTTTTAAACCCGTGACACGTGGTCTATAGCCCCTGCTTACGTTTCAAACGCCACCTGCTGCATTTTATGGGATTCCCCGTTCGTCCATTAAGACGGTAAAAAGTATTTGCGGACCTGAGACCAACCTAAGGGCGGAGATTCCTCGTTCTCTCTTCAAGTCCATAAGGTATGACCGGTCTAAGAGCGATAACTGTCTCATTTAGGGCTTACAGAATGTATATTATTCTTTTGCTAACAAATTAACAGACCGTAACGTTTTTCTAGCTCCAGTTTGGAGAGTGGTTATATATCCGCGGCCACTGGAGTCCAATGAGTCGTCTATAAAGCTACGCGCTTTATAAATGCCGAACAGTTGGTTACTCTATGACCTCACGTATTTGACTTCGCGTGCGCGCGCGTGAATGTGTGTGTGTGTGTGTGTTGTATATATGTATATATATATATATAATATATATATATATATATATATATATATATATATATATATATATATTATATATTAGATGAGTGTATTTTTACTTGTTAACAATTAACACGGAAAAAATAATATAGTTACGCAGGGCAGCAAAAATCTCACAAGTAAAGATGTAACTCCTTGTTTATAAAGGTTGAAACTTCGTGTTTACGTTGAATATTTTGAACTCCATTTTTATTCATATATATATATATATATATATATATGGAAAAGTCAAGGTAGAAAATGGTGAAATAATTTTATAAAAAATCATTTCAGTACCGGTTATCCACCACAGCCTTAGAATAACCGGTACTGAAATGTTTTTATAAAATTGATTTAGCATTTTCAGCCTTCTACATACATACATACATACATACATACATTCATACATACATACATACATACATACATACATACATACTAACCAGTGGTTAGGGCAGCAGACTCGCGGTCGTAGGATCGCGGTTTCGATTCCCAGACCGGGCATTGTGAGTGTTTATTGAGCGAAAACACCTAAAAGCTCCACGAGCCTCCGGCAGGGGGTGGTTATCCCTGCTGTACCTTTCACCACTCTTTCTCTCACTCTTTCTTCTGTTGGCCTGCTCGCTTAGCCAGCGGGGTGGCGTCATTCGAAGGCTAAAACCATGCGAAGTGCATTGTGACCAGCGATGTGTTGCAACATCTGATGGCCTGGGCGATCACGTGATATATATATATCTAATATATATATATATATATATATATATATATAATATATATATATAATGTATATTTTTTATATAATAGACTCAACATTTTCTGAAAGATGATTACTTATTTAAAATGAATTTATATTTAATATTTATAAAACATTTTCAAGTAATGTTTTCTCTCATGAGTGTTTATGCATTTGATACAGATGTTTTAAAAGCTCAGGTATTTTAAGAGAATAACTGAAAATATCGTGGGTTCTACAACTAGAAATAAATTTACGACGAATTTTCTTACGTTTCTTCGTCAGCCAATCGTGTTTACTGATTGTATTTCGAAGCACTAGGAAACATTTTCGTTAGCATCTCATGTGGCTTCTCTAATTAAATCGGCTGAATAATCGGAAGCGCGAGACCTAGAGTGATGATTCAAGAAAATGCAACGTCTGTTAAAATGAACATATATGAGTACATATACATACGTTTATAGGTGCGCACGCACACACACATATATATATATACATTTATACACATAACCACATATCTGTGAGGTGGGTTGTACTTATAACCGAACGTGTGTATGCTCGTATAAGTGAATAAATTAATTTGCTTGACTCCGTCTGAACGTCATCAAGCAAACAATAGAAGTAGTGTAGGTTAGAATGTTCAGTTGGTATTTTGAAGACAACTCTACTGTTACGTAAACAGAACGCTCCATTGAACATAAAAGAAATTAGAATTTGGTAACAAGTTTCTCTTTTGTCAAAACAAACATTAAAACAAATATTGTGTTTTTTTATATATAATAAATGGAGCAGCAGTCACAAATAGGAATCCAGTAAAAAAATAGAACCGTCTACACACACGAAGAAAAACAGACAGTACATATACATTCCCGCCCCTCTACACCTATACATACATACATACATACATACATACGATTATTTGTTTATTTATTTATCTACACACCCACACATACATATATATATAAATTTGAGAGAAGCTGGTTGTATAAGCCAGTGTAATACAGGTAAAAGCAGATGTGAACAAGGAATTATCCATAAGACAATATTAACAACATCAGTAAATAAGACTTATTGTGACGTTGCAGTAGGAAAATAAACTCGCATATACGCTCGCACCTCCACAATCTTATATTCATATATATATAAAAAAGAAAGAACTCGTTAATACTTCATTAATAACTATGAGGTTTGTAGATACAGGATGCATTTTAATGATGCTATTATACATGTATTCAGCAGAAGGAGTTAATTTCAAACGGTTTGATGTCGCCAAAGTTATAGAAACATCTGGAAATGACAATACAGATGATGAATTTGATGGTATCGTAGTGAATCAAAAGTTAGCGTGGGGTCAAGAAGACGACGGACAAAACTATAGGGACAAGTTAAGCAATTATCGAAACTCAAAGAAATTCGAAAATGGTGAATATAATGTAGAAAAAGAACAGCTGGTAGAGGTGGAAACGGAAAACCATCGGAGTAAAAGAGATGTCGGAAAGATGGCGGTCGAAGAAGGAAAAGAACTCACTGATAAAAAGATAGAGGAAAACAGAAAAGCGAGTAATGGTAAAAACGTAAAAGACAAGAAAAGAGGCAATGAGGGAGAAGAAAACGAAAAGGCTGAAGATGTCAATGAAAATGGAGGGTTAAGAGAAAACAAGAAAAATTATGTGGACAGCAAATTTGGTGATCAGGGTAATATGATGGACGGCGATATTGATCAAGATGGAATGACAGAAACGCATGGGCAAAATATAAAGCATCAAGTACCAGAATTGACGGATGCAACAGCAAATAGTGTCCCACATGTAAATGCTTATGTAAGTTCATACTTTTTATTAATATCTGTCTGAAATAAATTGTTAGTAAGACTATATTATTCGCATTATTAACTTCGTGAGAACGACAATTTTATCGGTTTTTCCATTCCAATCGTCAACAGATGTCTTATTTCTGAATGAGGACATATTTCAGATTGTATTCGAAAGAGTAACAGTAATAAATTATTGGCTTTAAATGAAAAATCAATACTATCAGAGTTTACCCATGCTTACTTGAAAATATTCAATTTACTATTTAATCTTTGTCAGAAGATAATATTTATTATTCATTCCATCATAGCCTGTTGATGCTGACAGTAATATTTTGTATGTTGTATAACCAGTTGTATGTTAGTTAATGATGTTGCAGGTTGAGGGGCATCTTCTATACCAACTCACCTGCAGCCTTAAGCAATGCACTTACAGATGATAGGACCATAACGCCATTACTCCCAAAAAGAGATTTTTTGAGTCAAAATAAGTAGACTGCTGATTTTCAAAAATGACCAGAATGCTTCTCCGAAAAGATCGACTCTAAATACTTTCGGTATGCAAATTAGGGACTCCTGCATAGAGCAACTGCTGCATTTATTGAGTATATCAAGAGTTTGGATGCTTGTTTCTCTGGAGACTGTCAGAATGATGTAGATTCCTCTGATAAGAACACATTAAGGTTTGAAAATCGATTAAGGATGTTCATTTTTTTTCCTGTCTGCAGAGAAATGGCTAAAATTTACCGTTTATAATCATACCATGTTATGCACACACACACATATATATATATATATATGCAAAATTAATATATATATATATATATATATATATATGAATTATATATAACAAGAGCACTAAAGCACCAGCTTTGCTGAAAATAGCAAACAAAAATACTCCGAGCCATTAGATTTAACACTAAATTTTTACATGCATGATTGGAAAAAACTAAGTGAAGAAGGATTGCGTCTTAGCTCTGAAAAATACAAGTTAACCTGGTGTCATGATTCGAATTTAGCGACAAAAGTATTTGATTCTCTTCAGTTAATTAGCGTTAATTTTTGTGGCTTCGGGGTATTTTTGACTCCTATTTTTAGCAAAACTGATGCTTTAGTGCCCTTGTTATAGACAATTCTTATATATGTATATATATATATATATATATATATATATATATATATATTGAAGGCCCACAGCTCTTCAATATCCTCCGAAGAACCTAAGAGACCTGCATGGGGTGGATGCAGATGTCTTTAAAATGAAACTGGATCTCTTCTTGTCAGGTATCCCAGATGAACCAACTTCACGGCAGGAAGTGCAGTTGAGGGCAGCTGCATCGAACTCTCTCATGCACCAAATGGCAGTTGGTAAAAAGCATTCGTGAAGTAAAACCATGTAGCAACACCAAATGGCGGTGCCCCAGCATGGCCACAGCTCGTGAGCTGAAACTAGAATCAATCAATCATATATACATACATATATATATATATATATATATATATATATAGATAGATAGATAGATAGTTAGATAGATAGATAGATAGATAGATAGATAGATAGATAGATAGATAGATAGATAGATAGATAGATAGATAGATAGATAGATAGATAGATTGATAGATAGATAGAAAAAACTTATTTGGAAATGGATGCGTGACGTTCGATCATATAATAATATAAATAATATATGTATATA
>NC_043016.1:5077418-5089918 GCF_006345805.1 Octopus sinensis | reverse complement strand
CAAATACCCATAAGTTCTATAGCTCTCCGCTGGGTTTAACTCTTTTATGACATTCTGCTGGTCAAGGTTAACGTTAGATGTTTCTGTCATTTTTTCCTTTGATAAAGGTAGCTTTTGCACATTTATCGAGGCCAAATTGCATTCTGATGTCATCACTGAATTGTCTAACAATCGTTAGTAAGCCCTTGAGTTGTTGGTCATTTTTTGCAAAGAGCTTTAAATCATCCGTATAAAAGAGATGATTTATATTTTTACCAAACATTTTATATCCGTACTGCGCGTCATTGAGCAATTTTGAGAGAGGTATCAAGGCTAAACAAAAGAGGAGTGGTGATATCGAGTCACCTTGGAAAATGGCACATGAAATTCTTACATCTCTAGCATTAAGAGATTCATTGTCACTATCCTAAGTCAGTGTGATTCTCCATGATCTCATACTTACAGACAAGAAGTTTCACAGAGTAGGTGCTATTTTATACATTTCCGGACATTTCTTAATCTAGCTATGTAGTAGGCTATTAAAAACCTTTTTATAGTCTATCCAAGCTATTGATAAGTTTTTGTGTCGTTTGTGACAATCTTCTAAGATCATCTTATTGATAAGTAGCTGATCTTTACAACCATAGGATCCACGTTTACATCCTGTCTGTTCATTAGGGTATATGCTGCTGTATATTAAAAAACTATAGGTATTTTCCGTCAGGACAGATGTTAGTGTTTTATACATAGTTGTTAAGCAGGTTATGGGTCTATAGTTTTTTGGTTCATTTGTTTCTTCACTTTTTGGAAGCAGGAATGTTAACCCATTAACTAGCCAAGGAGGCATCCTACTAGGGTGTTGCAAAACATCGTTGTAAAGTTCTGTTAGCAGTTCATGGCTCTCTGGGAAGGCGTTCAACCAGAAGTTAGGAATTTTATCCTTTCCTGGAGACTTCCATTTGCTTGACCTCCTGAGAGGATATCTTATATCTCTACCTTGATACCATCCTACTTTTGCTTCTCTAAGGATTATAAGTCCGTAGATATTCTATCAATCCAATTATTATTATTATTATTATTATTATTATTATTATTATTATTATTATTATTATTATTATTATTATATTATTATTATTGTTGTTGTTGTTGTTGTTGTTATTATCATTATTATTATTATTATTTTATTATTTTATTATTATTATTATTATTATTTATTATTATTATCATTATCATTATTATTATTATTATATTATTATTATTATATTATTATTATTATTATTATTATTATTATTATTATTATTATATTATCATTATTATTATTATTATTATTATTATTATTATTATTATTATTATTATTTATTATTATATTATTATTATTATTATTTATTATTATTATTATTATTATTATTATTATTTATTATTATTATTATTATTATATTATTATATTATTATTATTATTATTATTATTATTTATTATTTTATTATTATATTATTATTATTATTATTATTTATTATTATTATTATTATTATTTATTATTATTATATTATATTATTATTATTATATTATTATTATTATTATTATTATTATTATTATTATTATTATTATTCAGTAGTCTTATTTTCATCACGTGCTTTCACTGCACTACCGAGCGCGCAGCACTGTGTGCTTTGGGTATGTGCTGTGTTATTCTATAGTATGCTTTTTTATTTTCTCTTTCATTTGTGTGTGTTGTATCATATCTAGTTCATGGATTCCTAAATATTTGTATGCCTGGCTTTGGTCCAATTCTCTTATTTCATTGGCTTTATCTAGTGTGATGCTGCTACTCTTATATAGTTTTCCTCTTTCCAGAGTTCCTTTGGCAGATTTTTCTAATCCAAATTTCATATCTATTTATTTGGTAAATCCATGAACTGCTTGTAGTAGTGTTTCCAGCTGTTCGTCATTTGTAGCGTATAGTTTTAGGTCATCCATATATAAAAGGTGGCTGATTGTTTTGCAATAACATTTGTATCCGCATCCAGTTCTATTTAGCATATCAGATAGAGGTGTCAGTGCAAAGCAGAAAAGGAGTGGAGAGAGCGTGTCTCCCTTGAATATTCCTCTTCTAATGAGGATGACTTTGGTTTTCACGAGTCCCTCTTTTGTTTGGAGCTGTAGCACTGTCTGCCATTTATTCATGGAGTGTCTTATGTATTTTATAATTATTAGTGCTGCCTTGTTCATGGCTAGTGTTTCGAGGGTCCATGTGTCATACTGAGGCCTTTCTTCTTTCTGTGGCTGTCTTCAGTTATGGCTTTATTGATCACTAGCTGATCTTTACAGCCGTATGAGCCCTTGCAGTATTCCATCTGCTCTTCTGGAAACAGGTTGTTTTCTTCCAGGTTCTTGCTCAATCTTTATGATATTATTGCAATAAAGTATTTGTACATTGTAGGGAGACAATGTATTGTTCTATAATTTTAGGGATTTGCCGTTTCAGTGGATTTGGGAATTAGGATAGTTTTCCTTTTCGTGAGCCATTCAGGCATTCTCTGTTTCTCTGCTAGTATGTCATTAAATTTCTCAGCCAGCATTTTATGTGTTCCGGTTAGATATTTTAACCAGAAGTTGTGGATCTTGTCGTGCCCGGGTGCCTCCCAGTTGCTTAGTTTTTGCAGTGACTTGGTGACCTCTTCAGTTGTTATGGGTGTCCAGAGTTGTTCAGGTGTTAATTTCGTTGTTTTGATATCCCATTTCTGAAGTTGTTCCATCGATCATATTTCTTTCGATCATATTTCTTTCCAAAGCTCTTCCACTTTTTCTGCTGCTGGTGCTGCAATGATGTCTATTTTATTGTTGCCAAATTCTTGGTAGAATATTTTGGGGTTGAACTGATTGTTTTGTTCAAAGAAACGTTGCTGTTTCTCATTCCTGTTTGGATGGGTATGATGGGTTATCCAGCTTTTTTTATGGTCACTGTGCTGCTGCATATATTGTTTGTAAGTTTTTGTTATGTATTTGTCTGAATATTTTTTTATCATGTCTAATACACCTACTATGATAGGAATTGTTTCTGTTTTTAGACCCCACATTCGGGTTACCTCTATTTCCAGGTCTTTGTATTTTGAAAGTTTCTCCATTTCTTTTAGAGACACGTTGTCATCTGCCGGTATTGATATATCAATTAGAAAGCATTTTTTCTTCATGATCTCTGATAACTATATCTGGCCTGTTGGCCTTAATTTCTCTATCTGTGTGTATTGGCATATCCCAGAGTATGGTTGCTTTCTCGTTTTCTGTGAACTTTTCTGGTGTATGCCTATACCATCTTTTTTCTGTTGTTATTCCATAATGTTGGCATAGCTTCCAGTGTATGTAGGTTCCAACTCTGTCATGTCTGTGAATATATTCCTTCTTAGCCAGGACTGGGCAGCCAGAGATAATATGATTTATTGTTTCTTGTTCATCTCCACATATTCTGCAGTTACTCGTTATGTTTATTTTTATTATACGTTTTTTTTTGTAATTTCTGGTGGGGAGGCTTTGGTCTTGTGCTGCAATTAAAAATCCCTCCGTCTCTGCTTTGAGTCCTGAGATTCTCAACCATTGCTGGGATTTTGCTTTGTCTATTTCTTTTGCGTTTAGTTTAGCCCAGTATTTACCATGAAGGGGCTTTTCTTGCCATCGTTTTATTATGATCCGTTGCTGTTCTAGTTTTAGTCTGGATTTCATTTGTTTTATAGCTTTTGTTGTTTCTTCTTTTTGTTTATACTTGTTAGGAGTATAACTACTTGACTGTATTTGTCAACTTCCTTAAAGACTGAAAACCTTTTCTTCTTTTGCTCGTGTTTTGTGGCTATTTGTATCAGCTCTCCTTGCTTCTGAAGTAGGTATTTTTGCAGTCCTATGGTGGTTATTTTGTAATAGTTTTCCAGCTGTATAAGGCCTCTACTATCTTCTATACGTTGTATATATAGCCTTTCTATGTCAGATTTTGGGTGGTGCATCCTAAATCTTGTCATTATTTTTCCTGTTTTGCTGTCTATTTTGATTAGTTCATTTAGTGTCCAGTTAAGGATATTGTAGCTGTAACTTATAACTGGGGCAGCTAGAGTGTTGATACCTATTATCTTGTTTTTAGTATTGAGCTCTGTTTTCAGTATTAATCTAACTGATCTATAGTGTTCTTTTTCTTTTATTTTTTCTTTCGTTTGTGTGTGTTGTGTCTTATCTACTTCATTGATTCCTAAATATTTGTATATATGGCTTTGGTCTAATCCTCTTATTTCATTTGCTTTAACTAGTATGATGTTGCTACTCTTAACTAGTTTTCTTCTTATCAAGGTTACTTTTGCAAATTTTTCTAAGCCAAATTTCATATTTTATTTCTTTGGTAAATCCATGTACTGTCTGTAATAGTGTTTCCAGCTATTTATCATTTGTAGCGTACAGTTTAATATAAGAGGTTGCTGATTGTTTTGCCATATTGTGTTATATATTTTATGATTATTGGTGCTAACTTGTTCATGGCTAGTGTTTCTAGGATTCATTTGTGGGCAATACCATCGAAAGCCTTCCGGTAATCAATCTAGGCCATGCTTGAACCCTTCTTCTTATATTATTATTATTATTATTATTATTATTATTATTATTATTATTATTATTATTATTATTTATTATTATTATCATTAATATTATTACTATTACTATTACTATTATTATTATTATTACTGTTATTATTATTATTGTTATTGTTATTTTTATTATTATTATTATTATTATTATTATTATTATTATTATTATCATTATTATTATTATTATTATTATTATAATTATTATTATTATCATTAATATTATTACTATTACTATTACTATTATTATTATTATTACTGTTATTATTATTATTATTATTATTATTATTATTATTATTATTATCATTATTCATATACACTCAACAGATTAAACTTTTGGAAAAAATCCTAACATCGGGCTACTACAAATAGCCTTAGATGCAAAGAACCCTCCTATTGGGTTACAGCATGTAACTTGAGATGTTAGATGCCAAGAATCCTCCTAAGTATCCTAGATGTTCCTAATAATGCTGTTTACTTGAGCTGTCCTAAACTGAGTTTTATGCATATTTCCTCTATCCATCTCTTCACATCTCTAGGGATAGTTCCCAGTACACCTGTAACAACTGGCACACATTTTACCCGCACTATCCATAGTCTCCGTACTTCAATATCGAGGTCCTGGTACTTTGCTATACTTCTCATATTAATTTTTTTCATCGTTTGGGACTGTAAAGTCAATTATCTGGTACTTTCTTTTCTCTTTATCTACTACTACTTAATCAGGCCTTCTAGCTTCTATTACTCTGTCAGTCTGAATGTCAAAGTCCCACAACATCTTGTATCTATTTCTTTCTGGTACTTTGGTAAGTTAATCTTCATACCATTTATCAGTATGATCAAATCCTAGCTTTCTACAAAGCTCACAGTTGATTACTCTTTCTCGACTGTTACATCTTTTCATGTATTCTTTCTGTGCCAGCATGCTACATTCACTTACTATATGAGCAATGCTTTCCACGTTTGATTTGCATAACCTTCATTGGAAATCTACTTGGTTTTCGTCTATTTTGGCTTTTCGTCTATTTTTTTATATAACATAATATAATATGATATAATAAAATATATTTTATATATTATGCTATATTGTATTATTATTTTATATTACGAAATAGTATTCTGTTAGAATGTTGTATATTTTGATATTAATTTTATTAAGGCGAAGAGTTAGAAAAAGTGTTAGCACGCCGGCAAAATGCTTAGCGGCGATTCGTCCGTCTTTACGTTCTAAGTTCAATTTCTACCAGGGTTGATTTTGCTTTTCATCTATCGGGGTGGAAAAAAATAAGTACCAATTGAGCAGTGAGGTCGATGTAATCGACTTAATCCTCCCTAGAATTAAAATAAAATAAAATAATTTTATTACAAATGTTCACGTGCCATCATTAAAGAAGGTAAATATGCTTATCGTATTCAAATATAATAAAAATAACATTATAGGAAATTTACTTCGAATAACGTCTGTATGCCTCATCGTCAGAAACTTACAAAACTGTGTCAAGAGCCGAGAGATTCGTGCTAATTTTGAAAAATAGATAAGTACCTTGCACGAAGCACTTGACCCTTGATTTACTTTTGTAACTTTCTGCCTACACACACACATACACACGCGGGCGCGCGCACACACAGAGCACATATATGGTGTGTGGTGTGTGTGTGTGTTATATATATGTTGATATATATATATATATATATATATATATATATATATATATAGATATATATATATATATATATATAAAGAAAGAAAGAAAAAGGAGTTAAGGTTCACTACAGCTGTTTCAGACGTGTTTTCTTTTATTAATGAATAAACCGATTACATCATGAAAAAACAACCGCTTCCTTCAGGTGAATTAAAACTTAAATTTGAAAATTAGGTTCAGAAATAATACTAAGATATGGAACGCGTGTTGGTTCTCCCATTTTGGCAACAAGTAAGAGAGTAATGCGGATGTGCATCTATAAGTAAGTGTTGGGATATGTCTGTATATGCATTGAAATATGCGCGAGTGTTTGTATGCGATATATACACATATATGGTAGTCTCAACGCTGACTTGGTGCCCTGGTTGTTAATATACCTTAATTCAAACGAATCTTACAAATAATTACTATGTGCGTTTGTGTATATGTACGTACTTACGTATGTATTTATGTATGTATGTATTACGAATTAAAAGCAGCTCTAGTAACGTAAACATTATCGGTGACACCTACATAGTGTATATGTTTTGTTTTTACGCCAAATTTGCTGCGGGATAACGTCCGAGAAGAGCTCCCTGTACGACTCAGAGTGCTAAAGAACACCTGAATGTCAGACGACACCAGGCGAGATAACTCGCCTCGGAATCCTCGAGGATGCTAAATGCCGATATTTCGCTATTACTGTGGCGTTTCTACACCATGTGCTCCAGTGGTTCCCAACTAGGGTGTATATGGCCCTTGATGATCCACGTAAGTTTTTGCTGTTAAAATTCATGTTCAGCAAATTGGTTATTCTTCTACAATATACCAAATATTTTTAAAAGCTGAGAGAGCAGTAAAGTAGAATAGGAATCGAAAGAGCTCGTTGATAGTAAATGGTTGAGAACCACAAATGTACAACGCAGTACATCAGCAAATAGACTTCACACTGTATAAGTCATAGATCAGCGGTTTACTTCGTTTCGAGATGATCCGAGTACATGGTATTGACACGTGAATCTGATAATTTTTATAAAATTCTCGTCATAGCTCAATGACTAGCTGCGCTGTTCATCTGCTCACCTAAATGAAGCACGGGGTAACAGTGCTAAACAGTTATACTCTTTTACTTGTTTCAGTCATTTGACTGCGGCCATGCTGGAGCACCGCCTTTGGTCGAGCAAATCGACCCCGGGACTTATTCTTTGTAAGCCCAGTACTTATTCCATCGGTCTCTTTTGCCGAACCGCTAAGTGACGGGGACGTAAACACACCAGCATCGGTTGTCAAGCAATGATAGAGGCAGTGTGTACTATGCAACATACACCAACACTACCATACAAAAGATCTCGACACAGTCATACACCACACAACACTGTTCTACGACATATTAACACGGCCACACTACGCACCATGAAAAGATGTGAAGTATACGTAAATTAATACTTTCTTATGATTTCTTTTCAGAGCGACAATCAAAGAAGCATTCGACACGTGGGAAACAGCGTCAGTCTTAAGATTTCATGAAATCACAAACGGCAACGCAGACATTGTAATTTCTTTTAATTATGGCCAACACGGTGACAGTTGGCCTTTCGATGGTGCTGGTAAGTATTTGAGAGATGAGATCACGTGACACACACACACACACACACGCACAAAAACGTATGTATGCATACCACACATATGCACGAGCACGCACACAAACTTGCACGCACACACACACACACACACACACTCAGCGCAGGTGTGCATCTTTGATAAGAAGTTTGCTTCCCAACCACATGGTTCCAGGTTCAGTCCCACTGCGTGGCGCCTTCTATTCTAGCTTCGGGCTGACCAATACCTTACGAGTGGATTTAGTAGATGGAAGCTAAAAGAAGATCATCGTATATAAATATATATGCATGCATGTGTGTGTGTATGTGTGTGTTTGTGTTTGTGTGTGTGCGTGCGTGCAGGCGTGCGTGCGTGCGTGTGTGTGTGAGTGTGAAAAGATTTTCTTAACATGTGTTAAAACTTAAAACATATTTTTTTAAAAACTTAATATGACGAACATTTTGGAAGGAAGTTTTCGTATTGTGCATATTGAGTGCTTTGAAGATATTTTATATAAAGGCGTTGACCATTTCCGGTTTCGGATTTAGAATTCTTATGAAATATTCATATTTGCCTTTCCTGGTACTGTCTGCCACATGCCAGACATAAATACCTGCAAATACCGAGTTAAATAACAAAACTATGTCAAGCACACTTTAAGTGTTCACAAGAATTAAACTACCAAGTTCTTACATTCGTCCCCCCTCCCTCCCGCCCTCCATCCATCCATCTATCCAACCATCCATCCAGCTATCCATCAATCGAACCATCCAAACAGCCATCCATCCATACATACATTCATCCACCCATCCATCCCTACATATACATGCTTACATACATACACTTACACACACATAGTTGCACATAGGTAAAGTAGAAATATTAGATTCGGAAAGTCAAGTAAAAACCAGTATAAAGCACTCTCATAAAGATCTGGCTATTAGTTCATATAGTAATTAAATTACGATTCAGTTTGATTTATCCATGCAACCGAAAATCTGTAAATACATATAGTATATATTGCCACAAATATATAAGCACAGAATGAGGAGTAGCGATTAATATATTTTACCTATTATATACGTTTTTATTATTATTTTTTGCAATTTACTTAATCATTGGCATTTTATTGTTATTTAAATTTTAATACTTCTATTATATGTAATTTTCTAGATGGTGTAATTTAATTTGTTCATTTCGAATTGATAAAAGGTGTTTTGTTTTCTAATTTTTTATGTATATATTATATTGTGTGAAATTTGATTTAGTATTTCTAAATTGAATTCTTTTTCCTTGTAAGTTTGGATTTTATTCCCTCAAACAATAATTACACACACACACACACACACACACACACACACACACACACACACACACACTCACACACACACACACACACACACACACACACACACACACACACTCACACACACACACACACACACACACACACACACACACACACACACACACACACACACACACACACATATATATATATATATATATACACACACACAAACGTTCATAATAAATATTGTGAAGTATTTATTTTCACAATTTCATAGGTGGTGTACTGGCACATGCTTTCATGCCTACCAACGGCGACGTACACTTTGATGAAAGTGAAGACTGGTCAGTTAATTCTTCTAAAGGTAAAAGTCTCCTATACGTCGCTGTACATGAGTTCGGACACTCCCTTGGACTATATCATTCCAAAGACGTAAACGCAATTATGTTTCCTTATTACAAAATGCCCAAAGTTGGCGAAAAGCTAAAACTCGGATTAGATGACATAAAAGGAGTACAAGCTCTATATGGTAATATAATAATTTCTATCCTTCATTTTTTGGTTTTCTTTTTAAATGCTTCGGATTCTTAGAAAGAATCTATAGTATTATTTATATTACCTAGGTAACCGGATAGGATTTCACCAATAGTTTGTATACAAAGATGATATATCAATGGCAAGGCGAGCAGTATTGTTTTCAATGTTAGAATGGGGACAAATGTAGAATTTAGAAGTGTTATGGATTTTTACCATACGTTTATAAACTATTCTATTTTAGCTTTCTCAAAACTTCCAGTAGACAACTGGCATCCACTCTGAAATTATATAGATCTTTATTGAGTTTTAGCAAGGAAAAATTCTTAGATGCATATAAAAACAATTGTGATATCTAATGTTAGAAAAAATAAAACTATCTCTAATTGAATTTTTCCTTGCTAGGCGCAGGATAGGCTGTGTGGTAAGTAGCTTGCTTACCAACCACGTGGTTCCGGGTTCAGTCCCACTGCGTGGCACCTTGGGCAAGTGTTTTCTACTATAGCCTCGGGTCGACCAAAGTCTTGTGAGTTGATTTGGTAGACGGAAACTGAAAGAAGCCCGTCGTATATATGTATATATATATGTATGTGGGTGTATATGTTTGTGTGTATGTGTTTGTCCCCCCGACCTCGCTTGACAACAACCGATGCTGGTGTGTTTACGTCCTCGTAACCTAGCGGTCCGGCAAAAGTGAAGATAGAATAGGTTTACAAAGAATAAGTCCCGGGGTCGACTTGCTCGACTAAAGGTGCTGCTCCAGCATGGCCACAGTCACATGACTGAAACAAATAAAAGAGTAAAGAGTTGCTATTTTATAATTAATACAAGTATCGTCAATACTACGTTAATATTTCTCGTTGATTGTATTGAGCAGGAACACCAAAATCTACAACTACTGTAAAAACAACAAAGATGACTACTACCTCACCAACTACACCACCTACTACTCGTGCTACTACTCGTGCTACTACTCGACCTACTACACCACCACAGACAACATCGGTTAAAGAAACGGCAAGTAAGACTTTTGCACCGACAACTTCAAAGCCGACGCGTAAGACAACACTGCAATATTTTACCACTACACCTAGCAATGAGGGCGACGAAGTTAAATTTCCATGTCCGTTCAGATACAAAGCAGTTATGTACAGTAAGTTTCTTAATTCATCAATTTTAAAAATTAAGATCAAATATCAAATTCATTTGTACTGTATTAGTTATATCAGGATGAATTGTATTGAAGCAGTATTCGAATTGAAAAAAAATGAATGAATATATTATAGATTAAAAACAATAACAATATACAAACAAGCACACACATACACACTCACTCACTCACTCACACACACACACACACACACACACACACACACACACACACACACACATATATATATGTGTGTGTGTGGAGGCGCAATGGCCCAGTGGTTAGGGCGGCGGACTCGCGGTCGTAGGATCGCGGTTTCGATTCCCAGACCGGGCGTTGATAATCAGATGGGGCAATGTCCGGTGAATATGGTGAGTGGGGCATCATTTCCCATTCAAACTGCTCCAGCCTTTGGAATATCCCACCAAACAGATAATAACTCGCGTGGGTGAAGACCTTCGTCGGCCTGGGGTACCGGTGCTTCTCCTTTCCCTACTCACTGTTCTCGGTGCTCGACATATTTATAGAGAACCCATTTTCCGTTTCGTTCTTGCCCTTTATTGAACTCATAAAGCAAAATATGTCGAATATGCACCTTTGTCGTTTCCATTATAACTTTGAAAAAATAGCTGTTAAAATCGAACTGCACTCTTCAAAAGTTGCACTAAGAATAAGTACAAGGTAAAATTACTACCTGCTTTTATAGCAAGTTGATGCAGGTAGTTTATCCCGTGCCCCTCCGAATTTTATTTCATGCAACTGAACGCATTATTTATGGGATGACCCGATACATTGTTCCAGTTCACTCAGCTGAAAATAGTTAAACTTGCGACGGATCGAAGTTCCTATCAGAGGAAGTATTGATGCTCTCGCCCAGACAGCGGGGGAGGGGCATCATTCGAAAGCTGCAACAATGCGAGAAAATGCATTGTTACCAGCAGTATACACCAATATCCGATAGTCTGGTCGATACATACATACATACACACATACATACATACATACATACATACATACATATACATACATAAATGTGTACACAGACTTAAACGCGCGCGCGCGCGTTAGTATTTATAAAACTTAAGTTCACTTGAAAAACAGTTGAACAAAATAAAGCCGTATTTAACTCGTTCGACTCGAATATCTGATGGGGAATTATAAGTTTTGTTTTCGTCAATGATTTTGAAATCTACTGTAATGCAATTTATTCATCGTAATCAATGATGTCGACATCATATCTAGAACGTACAGTATATATATGTATATATCTTATATATAATATAAATATTATATATATATATTAAATTAGAGATTAAACCACTATTAGGCAAATCATACAATGAAAAACTTAAGCCAATACATAAGATTAATTATTTATATTATTTTAAATATATATCAAAATTATTAAAAAATTATTAAAATTATAAAAAAAGATAATTAGTATTATAACACTACTAATTATCTTTTTTTAATAATTTTGATATATATTTAAAATAATATAAATAATTAATCTTATGTATTGGCTTAAGTTTTTCATTGTATGATTGCCTAATAGTGGTTTTATCTCTAATTTAATATAATATAATATTTTACTATAAAATTGGATTCATCCTAAATCTGATTTGTTCCCTGTAAGTTTGGATTTATTCCC
>NC_043016.1:5043283-5077318 GCF_006345805.1 Octopus sinensis | reverse complement strand
ACTCATTTGAGATGTAAGTGAGTGTATCTTGGCGCTGCGATCATTAGTGTTGGAATATTTCTATCCTTCTAAATCAGCTATGCGTGAAAATCCAGCGCTTCAGTTAACGCCGCTTTGCTATGCACCTAAGTACCTCGACTAAACAATAACAAACTTGATCGCCTATCTCGACCTCGGCTAAACAATAACAAACTTGATCGCCTATCTCGATATGTAAACAACGATATATTTTTGCCATAATTTTCATTCTATTTGTTTGCCTATTCTTTTATTTATCGTATTCCCTATTTTTTATCATCTGGATTATTCTCTTACGTAATACGGAATGAACTGACAAATTTTAGAATGAAATGCATATGTATATAATTATATAATTTGATGATAAATTTATTCTTCCTTATTCTACCGTTTAGTTTTTAGCTACTAGCAACAGAAGCTACTTTTTCTCTACAAATGCAAATATTTTTTATGAGAACATTTAAAAACAAAGAAACAGGATAGAAAGATTAGAAAGGAAAAGAAAAAGAGAAAAAGTCGAGTTTAAAGCAGCAGAAGATGGAGGGGAGGAGGTGATGGGCCATATACCCCTGAATACATATTGTGCTCAGCTGCACCCCGCGGTAATGGATGCTATGGTGTTGCAGTGGAGAATAGTTAGCGACACTCGCCGCAATAGCCACTCCACCCCACGAGGCTCATTTCTCAGGCGGATCGCTGCTATCCCTATTTTGCGGAGGAAATCGGTAGTACAGGGTCCTAGAACACCTAACATCTCGACGGTGACCGGCACAAACTGATGGCAGCCGGCTATTTATTGATTTTTCTCTGTTTTGTAAATACTATTACCTTTGATGTGTTGTTTATAACGCCTTAGACTGCCGTATAAATGAACTTTGCCAGGATATTGTTACTAATCGCTTTGATTGGAGGGTGGAAAAGGACAAACATTTTAAAGGATGAGAGATAGGACTTCAAGTAAAGTAAAAATCTACGGTAAGAAAAATAAATCCAGGACAAAACTGACAGGTAAGTGCTTCAAATGCAGTGCTTGGTGGGTCTGTTACTAACATGTAGGTGTCTACTGTCAAGCAAACGCTACTCTGCCAACAAAGCAAGGTTTTCTAAACATAGATTCATGGTTTGCATGTGTGTTTGTGTGTATGCATGTATGTTCTCTTTTTTTAAAATTATCTAAATTCTTCCTCTAAGGAGGGAGCTGTTTCTAACAAAGAAAGCTCTATCATTGGAATGTTGACAACGAAAATAATGTCACATTTTAAACTTGAGAGAAGTCAAGTATAGTTTTACTCTTCCACATAGAGATAGTATATGTAATGTGCTAGTTGGCTAATTTCTTTTTTGAAAATTGAAGCTTATCGAGGCTGCCAGTAAGGCATTTACTCAAAGAACCAAGTACACCAATTATTATTGGCATAAATTGCAATCTGTATATAGAAGCTGGACATTTCGAAGCAGTTGTCCATAGTTATCCCTTTCTCATTGATTTTATTAGAAATATTCAGATAGGCAGGATAGATGATCTCTATGCGTGTATGTATGTATGTATGTATGTATGTATGTATGTATGTATGTATGTATGTATGTATGTATGTATGTATGTATGTATGTATGTGTGTATGTATGTATGTATGTATGTATGTATGTATGTATGTATTACTTTTTTATCAATCACAAATATATCATAACTAACTGAAACTTTGCCTATGCCCAAAT
This sequence comes from Octopus sinensis, assembly GCF_006345805.1. Classification (NCBI taxonomy): domain Eukaryota; kingdom Metazoa; phylum Mollusca; class Cephalopoda; order Octopoda; family Octopodidae; genus Octopus; species Octopus sinensis. Next base: position 5,075,584 of record NC_043016.1, on the reverse strand, counting down.
ACTGCTTGGCGCTAATATCACGGTAATTTCCATGACCTCAGCGGTCTATTGGCGCATATCAGTCAATGTTGCTGACTGTATTTTAGTTAAAACTATGGCTTTAATAAGGTGTTGTCTAGAGTTGCTTCTCTTAGCTATTTCCCATTGATATCAGCATAAGGACTAGAAATATTGATGTTTTGGAATCCTGATAGATGGTGACACTGGATAAAGTGTTTTTACGCCTTTTTATCGCAAAGAAACTTTTCTTCACGGTAACCGCAGTGAATTTGTCTTTAGCAGTTGAAATATGTCACAAACATAATTTAACTAAGCTTTGCTGATATATATATATATATATATATATATATATATATATATATATATATATATATATATAATATATAGTTATCGCCATACTTATATGGCAGTCTTATAAATATAAGACTAAAGCTGTCGCTGATTAGCTCCAAGAGGCCACCGCCTCAAGCTAGCTATTTGACACACAACCTGCGTCCATTATAAACCTTCGAACAGGGGAGGTCAGCCGCTTCATCCTGCCAGTCAGACAGCTGCAGACATGTTTCAGGGTATGTGCGTGTGTGTGCTAAATGAATAAAACAAAGCCAAGGCAGTGTAAAATTTCTAGGACATTTATAAAGGGAAAGGTAGTCTTACAGCTGTTTCAGGGATATAACGAATATCCCATCATCAGGGACGATATGTGAGAGTTAAACAGAAAGAAATAGTAGAATTCAATGTAAGAAGTTATTTTGGAAAGGGAGAGATATAAGAAGTATAAAGGGAAATATGAGAATAAAAATAGAAATATATGTTGGATGTTACAGTTGCTGTTCCATTATCCAAGGAATGTGCTGTGTAGAATGGGCAAAGAGGCTTCTTGCCCATGATATGTAAATTCCGATAGGAGTTCATATTTTGTGTTAACAAAATATGAATTTACATACCATGGAAAGAAACTTTTCTACCCATTTTACACAGCACATTCCTTGGATAATGGAACTACAACTGTAACATCCAACATATATTTTTTTCTATTCTCTTATTTCCATTTATACTTCCTATATCTCTCCCTTTCCAAAATAACTTCTTATATTGAACTCTACTATTTCCCTCTATTTACCTCTCTCATACCATCTCTGATGATGGAATATCTTTTATATCCCCGAAACAGCTGTAAGACTACTCTTTTCTTTATAAAATGTCCTAAAAGTTTCACACTACCTTGGCCTTGTTTCATTTTATTTAACCAATACACGCTCACACATGACCCGACTTACACTCCTCACTCATACTATTATCGAACGGGGAGTCTAACAGCGGTCCTTCCGTAGCACATACATAGCCTTACCTGCCAGTTTGGGTCTTCTGGATACTCCTATTATATATACATGTGTGTGTGTGTGTGTGTGTGTGTGTGTAATATCAATATTGTCTACCAGTTCCGTTAGGGATATTTTAGGTTCTGTGATGGAAATTTCTAGACAATTATTTAATACCTACGATACATAGTAAACGTAGACATATAATAATAGTCAACAATTAGGAATTCGAAATCTAAGGTACCAATAACTGAGCTAATAGTCTCTAGATTGATAATACTATAAGCTTATATAGACACACATACACAGTGTGTGTGTCTGTCTGAATGAGTGCGTGTGAGTGTATTAAAATAAAGACTGGAATTTATATTACTTTAATACTGTAGTTACAAATGTTTCTCTAGAACATAAAAAAAATTCATTTTATGAGCATGATACTCATATTGGCTTCTAATTTTGGCACAAAGCCAGCAATATCGAGGTGGGTTGGGTCGATTAAACCTACGCCAATGTTCATCTGGTACTTATATTACAGAACCCAAAGAGCTGGAAGGCAAAATCAACCTCGAAGAATTCGATCTCAAAACGTAAAGACGGATGAAAGCTGATATATATATATATATATATATATATATATATATTATATATATAATTATATATATATATATATATATATTTATATACAGGGCGCGATGGGTAAATCGTCGCCATTTTATACGTTTAATTTTTGACACATGCACATCAATTGTTTTGAATTTGTCGAATACACACTGAAATAGGTTAAGTTGGGAACCATCTGTGAGAAAAACAGCACCATGACGCAATTCACTTTGTCAGAAAATTTGGAAAAGACATGCTCTGCTGTTTGGTATTCGAAGCGCCAATACGAACATTTCAGAGCGTTTGGATGTCAATCTGAGGACATGTACCGAGAGTGATAAAAATCAAACATCCAGTCAACATCATGGTGTTTGGAGTGATCACTAGTGACGACTACGTTATGCCTCCATTCATCTTCCTACACGGTCTCAGAGTCAACAGGGAAGCTTAATTGAAGTGCCTGGAGGGTGTAGGTCAAGTAGGTGGCGGTTGGAATACCCTGTGTCTGGAAATAGGACTCTGCACCATGCTACACAAGCAGGAGAACCTAGTCATGGCTGTCAGACAATTTCTGCAACCACATCACCCCTAACATCAGGCCACCTAACTCCCCACACTGCAACTCCCTTGATTATTATGTGTGGGGCACAGCTGAGCGAGAAACCAACTTAAATCCTTGTAACACCAAAGATGAACTGAAGGCAAGGATAATGGCAGCATTCACCAACTTAAACAAGGAAGCTATTTAAAAGAGTTGCAGGAGATTTTGAAATTGTCTGGAGGCTGTGGTTGAAGGCAGTGGTGATTTTATTGAATAAATTTACTCTTTAGTATTTCAAGATATTTTTATGTAATTTTGGTAAATATATGTACTAGCTACGGCGGTACATATTCTAAAATTGGAACGATACAGAGAAGATTAGCATGGCCCCTGCGCAAGGATGACACGCAAATTCGTGAAGCGTTCCATATTTTTTAAGTGGAGGCGCAATGGCCCAGTGGTTAGGGCAGCGGACTTGCGGTCGGAGGATCGCGGTTTCGATTCCCAGACCGGGCGTTGTGTGTGTTTATTGAGCGAAAACTCCTAAAAGCTCCACGAGGCTCCGGCAGGGGATGGTGGTGATCCTGCTGTACTCTTTCACCACTCTAAAGGCGGTGCTCCAGCATGGCCGCAGTCAAATGACTGAAACAAGTACAAAAAAAAAAAAAAAAAAAAAAAAAAAAAAATATCTGCTGAAATGAGATGTCAGTGATAATTTCACTTCTGCGTAATTTAGACAACAGTTCCAATCATTCGCTGTAATCTACAAGTTCTTTTCATTCTATCTCTATTTATTTCCTAGTGTTTCTTTCTGTTAAAGAGCGTAGGCTCGAAACGTAAAAGACTTTTTCATTTTCCCGTGCATCAAACTAGTACACCTGCTTGTTGTTTATACACCTGTCTTCGCGTTTTGATTTGCTGTAAATTTCAATTATGTGTGTGTATGTGTGAATGTATGTATATATTTTTATACATACATATGTGCGTGTGTGTCTTCTTCTTCTTCTTCTTCTTCTTCTTCTTCTTCTTCTTCCTTCCTTCTTCTTCTTCTTCTTCTTCTTCTTCTTCTTCTTCTTCTTCTTCTTCCACCATCTACATTCCTGTTGTAAAATGTTTCCCAAGACATTAGCGTTGCAAAACTGGCGTTAGATACTAGCTCAGAAAACAAACTTAGCACATACCAGCATGGAAAAGCGAGCATTTAAGTCAGTGATGAATAGGTTAATGCACTTTTAAAGTGAGCACTTTTATGTTTTTGTATCAGAATGGCATATACATATATGTATGGGTTTGTGCGTATCTATTTATACATATATATATTGTTTATGTGTGTTGTGTATGTGTGTATGTGTGCGTTTCATGTGTGTGCATCTATACCGAAAGAACAAAAAGAACCTCCATTAATTTTGTTTAGCAAAATATATTCTGACGCCAGTCATGACGAGACATTTGTGTGAGAACAGTAACTATTCGGAAACATTATGATGTATGCTTTTCAATTATTTTCTATTATGTAAACCGATCTACAATCCACCATCGTAGACCTAGTTTCAAAGCTTTATTTCTGTGCAATAATTTTCACAGCTACCTTCTTTCTTTTCATTAAACAAAGAACAACAAAGCAAAGCCGTCTTCAGTTTTCTTTTGATTCAAATATTTTAGGTCATTCTTTTTCTCCTACTTAACCCCTTAATATCCATAAATCATTTGTTTATATCAGTGGTTCTAACAGTTAAAAGTACCAATGCTACTCGTGATTTATCTTCCTCATTGCCAGAAATTTTGGAAGGGACGAGTAGATTGTATCAACCCACCTGAAACTAGACTGGTACGTTATTTTATCGCTCTCAAGAAGATAAGACCTCGAGAGGTCGAACTCAGAATTGACCTCGAGAAATCGAACTCAGTTTGTAAAGAGCCGGAAGAAATGCCGCTAAGCATTTTGTTCGACAAGCTAACGATTCATCCTTTGTATTAACGAGAAGACGTAATAAAGTTTGCATCCATATAATTTTCCTTCACGGTGCTTTGTCCATGTTATTTTTTAACAATCTGCAGAATCTCATCCCCATGAAAAATGCGTTATTATTTTGCTTTATAGTTTCTTCTTTAGTTCTAAGTTTTGTGTCAGTTAAAAAGACTGAAGGTGACCATTGTCCACACTATTTGAAGTCTATCTCAGTCTATTGAGATTGAAATTAGCAAAGTCGCTAGAATTAAAACAAAGCACTCTGCTGTATGAGTTTCAAATCTCTACATACTGAGGTCATATTCCACTCAGAACAGCGTTGCCTTTGACCCTTTCAGAACCAATAAAATAAAGTACCAGTCTATTGTGGCGGGTTGGTGATACTGTCAGAACGCCCGACGTGATGCCTTACGGCGTATGTTCAAAGTTAGTTTTTATGAGTTTTGGGCAGTAGACTTAAGTAGTCCTCTGATTTAACACAACTATTGAATACTTGGTCTTTAGTTTTCTTTGATAAAGTGACTTGCTTGAAGCACTGAATTTAAAGGTCTCTGGCTTGAGAAGGTCTCCCTTCATCTGTCTACCTCTCATCAGAAGCGGGTTTGTCGGCGCTTCGTGACTAAACACTAAAATGTGTTCATAAGCGGAAAGAAATGTAGTTGAAAAGGAAGAATTCTGTAGTGTTGATGATGTTGGGAAAAATAATTGCGGTTTATGGTTAGTGCAGTAATGTGTGATGAGTGAGAGACACGGCGAGAGTGACAGGATAGTGAGAAATGGGTTTGGATGCAAGTGATATGAAACTTCCTGCAAGTTAATGTAATATTGTTGGTATATCCACGAGGAGGGGTGTACCCCACCAAAAGTCGGGCTTTGACAATAGTATTCAATCCACTTATTTTTACATGTTTACACTTTTATCGCCTTCAAAGTCCTCTCCATTTGAAGCAATACATCGGTCCAGGCGTTTTTTCCTTTATTCGAACTAATCCCGAAGCTCTTGCAAAGAGATGCCTTTTGACGCCTCCGCTGTGTTTTTTTCTTTTTCACCTCTTCCACATCTGCAAATTTTATAGCACCAGCTTCCGTCACCAGTGATGGCCTGCGAAAAAAGGTCCGGATCAACTTTCAACTGATCTTTCAGTTCACGACACGCATTCAGTCGTGACTGCTTTTGATCTTCCATGAGCAAGTGTGGAACAAATTTTGCAGCAGCACTTTTCATCCGCAATTTCTTGTTCAAAATTCGTTGGCAGGAGCTCCAGGACACACTAGTCATATCAACAAGTTCATCAATTGTTCAGTGACTGTCCTCCAAGACCAATTCTTCCATGTTACTTAATGCTAACCAGTAATATTTTTATGTGCAGTGTCGAAATTGCTACAATAATTCCTTGGCTCAATATACTGAGCGGCATTCTTTGTGAAGTAATGATTCCACTTTGATTGTTCTTTCAATTAATTTACACAGGAATCGAACTCACATTGCCGACATGAGAACATTTCACTTTCATGAACATTAAGTCGGTTATGTAAAATGTAGGTCACAAAATTCTTCATGTGAACAGAAACTAACGAAACCATTAAAACAGGGCTACTCTTCCTTGTTCCTGCTCTTGAACATAGAATTCCTATTTAAGTGGACAATGATAACATTATCCGGTAGAAGTTTGTCCTTTATAATTAGGAACATACTATCGATTTTCTTAACTCAGTTTTCAAGTTGATTCTACTTAGATACAAAATCCGTTTCATACAAACTAAACAATTAATTAGCTCCCTCCATAAGTGCTTCACATTTCTGGTCGGATATCTTCGGTCCTCACAATCTGAAGAGGGCTCTCAAAAAATCAAATGTTTTTCATTCGTTATTTTACTTTTTTATTTTATTTTTGTCACATTTAACATGACAGTTATTGACCCAAACAAACCAAACACAGTTTGTACCATTTCGATATCCAATAACGATACTTAAATATGAATTTCTATTATATTTATGGTTGCTTTTTTACTATATTACATATTTCTTTTAAAATATTATTTTCCTTATACTGTGTGTGTGTTTATGTGTGTGTTTGTGTGTGCATGTGTGTGTGTGTGTGTGTGTGTGTGTATGTGCGCGCGCGCGCGCGTGTGTCAGTAATTAGACAACGGCCATGCTGAGACGCGGCTTTGAAGAATTTTTTTCTCGAATGAATTGATCCAGTACTTTTTTGTCGACTGGTACTTATTCAAATTCTTTATTATTGCCGAACCGCTAAGTTACGGGAACGTAAACAAACCAGCACCAGTTGTCAAGTGGTGGTGAAGTACAAACATAAAGACACGAAACAACGTGCATGCGTGCATATATATATATATATATTATATGTATGTATATGCATGTATATGTATGTATATATGTATGTATGTATATATTATATATATATATATATATATATATATATTATATAATATATAAATATGTGCATCTCTCCTCTTCACCGTTCCCTCTCTCTCACTCTTCCTCCTTGACTCTCTCGTCGCTGACACGTAACGAAAGGGAATCTATCTTTCTGCCCATTTCCTTCCTAAAGACAACACGTGCTTATACCTGTTTCCTCTCATAAGCTCGTCTTCCTAGCGTTCATAATAATTTTTCTATCGTCTTGGCTTAACAGCCCTCACCGTTTGTTTTAAATGTCTTGTTCTCACTGTCCTGCTTTTGTTACCGCTTTCACCCAATTTCTATTTTAACCTTAATTATGAAGTGGAATCGAGAACAACTTGGTTCCAAGTTCAATCTCAATGACGAACACTTTTGGTAAGTTTCTGCTATTATAGTGTCAGCTATGCTCTGTACGTGAATGAAGTAGACAGAAATTAAACTGTAGGCCCTTTCGTGCACGAACATACACACATGTGTGTGCATGTATATATATACATAAAAGATTGCTAGCTACTACACATTCTTTATTTTCTCTCCTTGTTTCTTTGTGTTCCTTTCCGTGAAGAGCGTAGGCTCGAAACGTTAAAGACTTTTTCACTTTCCGAGCGTTATACTAATACATCTGTTGTTTGCCTACACCACCTGTCTTCGTCTTTTGGTTTTTTTTTTTGTGAATTCCCTATATATATTATATATATATATATATATATATATATATATATATATATATATATATATATATATATATGTATGTATATATATATATATATGTATAGAGTGGTTGTATACTGTCAACTTAACGTGACAATCCTCTAAAGGAAATCACACCACCACTATTTAGCCCTAGGAAGCATCGACGCTTCCTGTCGGCTTTGACACATTTCCTGTGTCCTTATATTTGCGAAGGGGAGGCAAGCACCCCCACCAGCTAGAGTCTTTGCTCGTCATCAGTCCAGAGTATCAAGGCTTCGCAATAATATATATATATATATATGTGTGTGTGTGTGTGTGTGTGTGTGTGTGTGTGTGTTGTGTGTGTGTGTGTGTGTTTGTGTGTGTATGTGTGTGTGTGTGTGCGTGTGTGTATATATATATGTATATATGTATATGTATCTACACACTCACCCATGCACACGCAGTCGCACTCACATTTGTATCAAATACATACGCATACACCTACACACGCGTATATGTTAGTAGCATTACTCATTTTTGCCATCCAAGTGGACTGGAGGCATATAAAATTAAATGTTTTGCCCGAGAATGCAAGGCATCACCCGGTTCAGGAATCGAAACCACACTCTTATGATCATGAGTCCAACACCCTAACTACTAACTAAGCCATGCGCTTCCGCACCAGGTATGAGTGGAGTGCAAGATTGTAACCAGCAGAAAAGTATGACACTTCAAAGAAATTGCCTAACTATTCCTTTTTCTACTTCCATTGACCTGTATTTTTAAATAAGAAGAAAGTCTAAAGCTGATTTTACTCGCAGGAATGCGCGCCAATTAATGAGCCTTTATGCGTCGCTCAACTTGGATGAAATGGCAACCAGCTTTCTTAAATTGTACTCTACCACCTTAAAAAAGTGCCTATATTAATTAGACAGTATAGTGCTAGATACACACAAAAATATAGGATCGTCAATGCCTTTCATCATAGGTCCCTTAGTCAGGGGTTTGCCTAAGGTTGAACAACAATGACTCACTAGGAAAAATTTCCTATTGATCTGGGAAGTGGATTGGTTGAATCACCTGTGTCGGACGAAATGCCTGACATTCTTAATTGAAATACCACCGACATCAAATTTGCCTTTCATGCTTTCGGCCTCCTCCTCCTCCTCATCATCATCATCATAATCATCATCCCCTCCTCCTCCTCGTCTTCGTCATCATCATCATCACCACCATCATCGTCGTCGTTGTCATTATCATCATCATCATTTCTCTTATTTGAATCTGCAAGTTGATTTGGCCGGAAATCTGTTTCTCAAGCCAGTTACATGTCCTACACAATGTCATTCAACCAGCTAAAATTAGGGTCCATTGGATAAGTTAATGCTAGAACACAAAGGAAGTACTGGATTGCCTTTGAACATTGATTTGTCCAAAGAGGGTTTACAGGGAGAAAAAACAAACAACTTATTTGTTCTTCGCCGTAAACTATCTGTGGTCACAACTAGGAAATATATTGAAATTGAAATTTTGAAACATTTTAAAATGAAACCATCGGACTGTTGTTAATTTCATTCGCATCCGTTGGATTCAGTTCTATTTGTGACAATTGAAACAAGGTATAAGTACTGTAATTTATTTAGTTAAAAAAATGGTTTCAATTAATATACAGGACGTATATATTAGAGTGATATATAGCATGTATATAATCATGCGCCATAAAATAAACTGTGTATTGTACGCCAGTGGTGGATAAATTTATCCTAAATTCGTATCATATGACGATCTTTCGAGAGCTATATGTTGGATTAACAAAAGAATAATTTATTGTTTGATAATTACTAACTTTAAAGTATAAGTTTTTAGAGCAATACACTGTAATCATAAGAACTACATCTCGCTTCAGTTCAATTCTAAATGCTTAGTTCACTAATTATCAACAGTAATATTTATTTTTATTAATTAGAGCAAAACGCTTCTTCCATGCAGTGATTTAGCACACGAAAGCATGAATCATGACTTGCGATCAAAGTTGACATGTAAGCAGTTACAAAACAGTCAACATTGTGCTACGGATTACTTTATGTTTGATAACTAAAATACAATAAGAAGTTTTTACGGCGAAAGAACCTGAGAAATATATGCAGACAGACATTGGTAACAGCCTTACTTTCATGACAAGCGATGTTCTCAACAACTTTCAATTTACTGGTGTTTTTGAAAAATTTGGCTCCAAAAAATTGCATAAAGCAGTTGTTTGAATTTTAATAGTTGTTAGTCTTGTAACAATATTTAATTATTCTTTAACATTTAGCTTTTCATTTTGATATTACTGTGAGAGTCTCCTATAGCCTAGGGACCCACAAAATTTTCATTCAGTTCTGCTTGAATATTCTTAGCGAAATCTAGTCTGTTGCGAGAACTTGGGACTAGATTATCAGTCTGAAGATAACTTCCCTATTTTCAATACAAGTTTCTGAAGAACTGCGAAAGTTCATGGATGTTGACCTTCCTCTTCTGACGAAACGATGATAAAATACAAATCCTAAAAAAAACTGATAATAAAAACGCCATTAATTTGCGTATAGTAAATTTATATTTTAAAGAAACACGGCTTAGTGCAGTACGAGAATTAACTAGCAGAGAAATAATCACATTATTTACATTATTTAAATTTGATGGATATTTGTCCTCATCTTGTTTGTTGTTAACACAACATCTCGGCTGATCTACCTTCTACCCTTCATCAGGGTATATCAGCGGAAACTTTGTGTTAAAAGCAAACAAGATGAGGAAAATATCTGTCAAATGTAAATAATGTACATATAATTCCTCATCTCTTAAATATAGGACTGTATTAAGAGAAATAATTGTTCGAATGCCTTCTGTATTTATTGAGAAAGTGAAAGTAACAGAGTGTGACTAATACGAATTCATTATTTATTAGATTTACAGAACTCTTTCATCGGGATGACTTCTCGAATATATGAATTAGGGACGAGGCAGTTATCCCAAACACAATAACAGCGTAAATGAAGCGAAAACAGCTTTAACAAAATAACAAATAACAACGATCGAACTTTTGTGCGTTGATCTGATTAACTAGAAATAACAACCAAATTTCCCCCAAATCACTTATCATATCAAGAGCAACAATAATTATAACACACAAATAGTTAATTTAATTTAATTTAACAACGCTTCAGTTGCGTTCTTTATGTGATTATTAGCAGTGTCAGTTTTGTTTTGTATTTATAGCGGAAGCGAGTAGTCTTTTATAGACATGAGGCTGGCTGCTAGTACAAATCAGTGACACGACACATGGCCGAAATACTTCTGCGAGTAATATTTTTTGGTCCCCTTCAAAATATTTTGTTTTTACACATAATATATACGTAAGATATCGTATCTCAGGCAGTGACTTGCCTCTACAAAGATTCCTAAATTAATTTAACACTGCTTCAGTCACTTTCCTAGGATTATATATATATATATATATATATATATATATATATATATATATATATATATATATATATATATATATATATATAATATATATATATAATATGATAGAAAGAAAGAGTTAACAAAGCCAAGGCTGTGAGAAGTGTTCAGGATATTATAACGAAATAGTTGCTACTGTTTCTGGGATATTATGGATATTCCTTCGTCAGAGACGGCGTGACAAGGTTAAATAAAGGAAATATTTGAGTTCGAATTATTATGGAAAAGGATGATACAGCGAATATAGCGAGAAATAAGAGAATGAAAGTAGAAATAAGGTATATAAAGAAATTGTAGTTGAAGTTCCATTATTCGAGGAAAATGGTATATAGAAGTGTAAAAAACTTTCCTGTACACGGAATGTAAGATCCAATGGCAGTTCATGTTTAGTCATTTCAAAGTATGGAGCTGTGGAATCAGTGTTGCTCGTGCGAAGGGGTTTTGTGGTGTTAATGAGTATTTGAGAATGTTTTGGCAGTATTTGTGGATAGATGGGAAAGGAGAGATGTTTATGATTAGAAAGAAATGGGTCAAATTTAAAACAAGAAGGAAAAATGAGAGGAAGACAGAGAGGAAAAAGAAGAAAGGGAGAGAGAAAAACAAAGCGTGAAAAAACTGAAGAAATCGTGTAAGAAGTAAGAAAAGAAGTGTTAGTTGGTGGTCAAAATAATGTGATGGGAAGATGGGAGAGGAGTGGGGGAGGGAGAGATAGGAAGAGATGAGAAGGTAAGGAGTAAAAGAATATGAGTAGGGGTTATAATACGACAGAGCTGCATAAAGGCATGGGTAGAGATAAAGTATAGGTAGTACTAGCTGTAATTATGGAGAATGGAGGGTGTAGCATGGGCCAGTATTGTTAGCTGTTTTAGGATACTGAAGTGAAGTAGTAGTTTTGGTAGTAAAATTTGTAGTGTAAGGAAGAATACAAGGATGTCAAATTACTATAAATAGAAGTGTATGATAGGTTAGTGATTGGTAGGAATCAGAGAGGAGGAGAGAAGGTATAATAACATACGTACGTATGCACTCATACACATATATATGCGCGTATGTATACATACATATAGACTCACACATATATAATGACATATACATACACCTGCTCGCTTAGCCAGCGGGGTGGCGTCATTTGAAGGCTAAAACAATGTGAAGCGCATTGTGACCAGCGATGTATAACAACATCTGATTGCCTGGTCAGTCACGGTGATCACGATGACATACGCCTATACATATACATACATATACATGCACAAGCACCTCCACAAACATGTACATATGTATACATATATACACATATACACACACATTCATATATATTTGTATATATATATATGCACGCACATATACATACACACACATGCACACACACACATATACACCTTGCTAGAACCCCGAAAGAACTCGCATTAAGACAACCTAGAACCTGCACACACACATATAACGCTATGTCCAAACTAAAACAGCTAACAATACTGGCCCTTACTACACCCTCCATTCTCCATAATTACCGCTAGTACTACCACTCATCACCCCCCCCCCCCAAAAAAAAAGTGGTGGATGCTCTATTCTATGTTATACACTCCACTTCTCACTAAGCATATGAACTTAGCTAAATCCTTCTTTAATATACTGGAGTCCAACTTCCCTCATCAACATAAATATTACTCTATACTTAATAGATCCGCCCCGAAGGTATCCTATTCCACCACACCCAACATTGTGTCTCCAGTCTGCAGGTTCGGACCGCAGTGTTATTTCTCTTTGAAAGTCAGGACACTGGTAGGTGAGAAACGACAAGAAAAAATGACAAGAAGGACGATGCAGAAAATGGAATGAGAAGACAAAGGGTGAATAAAAACATAAAAAAAGAAAAAGAAATGAAAGAAAATACAGAAAATTGACCGTAGAAACCATAATTAATCTAGCTGGTATAGACTAATTAAACGGTGAGAAGATCAAGAGTCTACGAAACAGCTGATCAATCTGGAGAGAGCATTGTCCTTCATGTGCTTGAATTTGCTGGAAATGTTGGTAGCGTGCTAGAATACTCGGATTCTAAAATGACTGTGCGGTCTTTCAGCAACGCATAAGTTGCATCGCTTTGATCCATTTACATATGCCACAGATTTCTCCACGACTACCCAGTTGATTGTACGTGTTGGCGGCTGGTCTTTGGACTTACATCAATCTTCTGCACTGTATTCTTAGCTTCTGTATTCTCTACAACTAATAAATGGACTTTACTTCCTTACCTTATTTATATTGCAATTTAATATACAATCTCTATTTAATTTATTCATTCATTACTCTAATTAATTCACCTACTCTATCCTACCTACAACCAGCCTGCAAACCCCTCGCCCAAACACATATAAATATAAATCATAAAAAGTATAATTCAGTCTGCTGTGATGGATCTTCACAAACTACAAAATATCTAAGGGTATATTTTCCCTCTCAAGGGATTATGCTCAGGAATATTCAATTAATTTCACAATGTATAATTGAAACAGCTGTAAGGGATAATGATCGATTTGTTGCTGATAATAAACTCTTATCAACTTCACAATCTCCATTTTCTTATTCTGCCTTTAAATGCAGTTTATATATACACCGATTAAGGAAATCAATTCCCCCCAAATATTAGGTATTGAAGCAGTGTTTCCTTGGCTGACACCACCCCCTCATGAGGCTGTATATACTAGCAAATCTACCCATCTAAGGTGGGTAATGAAAGGAGGGTGAAAAATAATAACAACTTATTAATGTATTAATGTATTTATGCTGAAAAATGGCTGGTTTTGATTATACTTACGTACAGCTTTACATAGAAACATGCTCATGATATTCTTACGTTTACAAAACTTCTTTGCAAACGTTGTGTACACTCTTTACTCTTTACTCTTTACTCTTTTACTCTTTTACTTGTTTCAGTCATCTGACTGCGGCCATGCTGGAGCACCGCCTTTAGTCGAGCAAATCGACCCCGGGACTTATTCTTTTGTAAGCCCAGTACTTATTCTATCGGTCTCTTTTGCCGAACCGCTAAGTGACGGTGACGTAAACACACCAGCATCGGTTGTCAAGCGATGTTGGGTGGACAAACACATACATACATATACATATATACGACGGGCTTCTTTCAGTTTCCGTCTACCAAATCCACTCACAAGGCTTTGGTCGGCCCGAGGCTATAGTAGAAGACACTTGCCCAAGGTGCCACGCAGTGGGACTAAACCCGGAACCATGTGGTTGATAAGCAAGCTACTTACCACGCAGCCACTCCTACGCCTATGATCAACATTAATTTTCAAATTAGCTGAGTCCGTTGCTCTGCTCATAACGACATACAACTGGCGGTGTGTAAACATCGGAGTGGACAGAAACACACCAACATGATCGAAAGTCTGGCCCTGAGACTTGTTAGCCGTGAATGAGAAGGCTAGTTTAATGGGAAACTGCCTGCGTCGTAATTGGAAGAGAAACTGATTGTCGGAGGGTACCAATGGTATCCGAGGTATGAATAGTTGCTTACCACTGTGAGGGCCAATCACTATCACTGCCTCAATGACGTGAGAATTGAGTTGCGTGACGGTGTAACTTGTTCCGTTGCAACGTTCATTGGCAGGGTCAAAATTTCGTGGGAGCATTATAGAACAGTACTTTTTCAGTGAGAACCTATGCACAGGTAGTCGCGATGGATTCAAGTTGTGAAGGAAATCCTGTGGATATGGGTGATAATTTCCATCGACTATAGTGTCCGAACTTAAATATTGTCAACTTTCTCCTGGGAAGTTGTTGATCATATGGTCATTAACACTATTGACCACTTCATTGGTAGAAGCTATAACAGCTCGTGAAGATAACCACGATGAGTCCTTGTACTGTTCAGTTCAAGCCTCAAAAACGGAATGTGCATATTCCAGAAATGGATGACGTTTCCAGTACCAATCCAGCCGAATTTGAATGGAGTTTGTCGATCTGATGTCGCTTAGATGGGTCGCGAAAGTTGCATCGGGAGAATTTCTTACTCTCATATTGAGACTTAGGTTCAATTGCGATGCAAACTGACATCGTTGCTCAGGAATCGCGTTGATAGGGTTACAGACACACACACACACACTGTCTTTCTCTGTCTCTCTTTGTGTGTGTCTTTGTTTGCCTCTGTCTCTCATTCTGTGTCTGTCTCTATTTCTTATTTATTTATTTATTTTGACCTGGGTGCTGTACCAAATTGACATCGTTGAAGAGTGTGTTGATGGGGGTCAAAAGAAACACATTCACACAGTATTTCTCTCTCTTTCTCTGTCTGTCTGTCTGTCTGTCTCTCTGTTTCGCATACCCTATCAATGTGTTGATGGGGTAAAAGAAAACGCACGCACACACATGCACACACGTATACACACACACACACACAGTGTATCTTTCTGTTTCTGTGTATCTGTGTTTTTCTCTGTCTCCATCTTTCTCTCTCTGTCTGTGTCTCTCTGTCTGTGTTTTTCTCTGTCTGTGTCTCTCTGTCTGTGTCTCTCTGTCTGTGTCTCTCTTACACTTTGTGTGTCGCACACCCCATCAACACCCAAAACCGCCGAAGAGATAATAATGAAAGAAGAACTGAAAGAAGAACTGTTTGAACTTTTATAAATGCCATTTTGGTTTTTGCTTCTATTTTGTGACTGTGGCCGATGTCGATGGCGGTTAAAAAGAACGCAAAGACAGACATACACACAGTCTCTATCTTTGTCTCTCTTTCTCCAGTTCTCTGTCTTTCTCTCTCTCTCTCTCTCTGTCTTTGTCACTCTTTCTCCAGTTGTCTGTCTCTGTCACACACTTCCTGTGTCGCACACCCCATCAACACACTTCCTGTCAAGACACATTTCGAGTGGATGCTATTGGGAGAACACCGTTGCGAGTGGAGATCTGACCAGATCTTTGCAAATATTGCTACGTAATCTGAGCTGCAAAGGGTCAAGACTAATAAACAATACTCACCACCAAACAGTATAAAAGCTCCCAAGGGAAAAACAATTATAAGGGACTAGTTTTCTATTTTTGCATTCAGCCTCAGACTGAGAGATGTTTTTTGACCTGAAGGGAAGATTTGTCTTCCCACTTCAACCAGGAATGCAAAAACACCATGTAAAGAAATCGAAATATCAGGACTTAGTCGAGGAGGCCCTTCTCAGAGGATGACAGGAGGCCGCATTTCCCAATGAATCGGCTGCCACAACTTTCCAGCTATGTCAGTGCACTATACTCAGTTCTGTGTTTTTCACTTTTCCCATAAATAAATTTCTTTATCTTTCCTTTGTGTACTTTTTCAATACACACACACACACACACACACACACATCTTCGCCACATACACATTAATACATACGTGCTTACAAACGTACATACGTATATATATATATATATATATATGTGTGTGTGTGTGTGTGTGTGAGTGTGTGAGTGTGTGTGTGTGTGTATACATATATCTACATATAATACATACATAAAATCATACACACAATATATGTATGTATGCTTTTATATACATACATTACATATACATACATACATACATACATACATACATACATACATACATACATACATATATTACATATGTGTGTGTGTGTGTGTGGTTGGATGTGAGTGCGCATAAGTTAGAATATCAAACGTTTAACAAAGGTAGATATTAAGAGAGTCATCGTTCCAGATAAAGGATGTGGGTTTATGAGAAAATTGTGAAATAAAAATATTTGTCTGTATTTAATGTTGTTGTTTGTGGTGGTATTAGAAGTGATAGAAGAAATAATGGCACTGGAGATGATGGGGGGGGGTAGAGGCAATGACGTCGATAATGGTGGTGGGGGATACTGGTGTATATTCGTAAAGATGTATATTTGGTATTGAATACATACGTGATAGTTACTTTCTTACTGGTCGTACGCGTATGATATTTTGTGTATACAGACCGTGTACAGACGGTATTTTGTACACGCATGAATGCGAATCCATGCTAGTTAGCACTTCTATGACATTTTATACTTATTAAGGTTTGTATGTACATAAATGTGGGCACTGAGCCGTTACAATTATTAGTGCTTTGCTGTGACGTAAGAAATTAATTCAGGAGAAAGACAGAATCCTAGAATAATAACAAAGTATTATAATAGACGATAGATGTTAGTTTGTTTCGGCTTTTATGCCTAAAAGTTTCGTCAGACGATTTGCCAGATAGATATTTAGCTTAGACTGTTAGTTTGAGAGGCATACACATGTACATATGTAGAATGAAAAATCAATGGCATTAGCTTGTGTACGGTGGATTTTAACTCGCCAGGATGTGACTCATGAACTCTTATATATATATATATATATTATATATAATATAATTCGAGACAAAACCACTATTTTAAAACCAAACAAGGAAAGACTTAATCAATACATAAAATTTTAATATAATTTATTAAATTTTATGTATTGATAAGTCTTTCCTTGTTTGGTTTTAAAATAGTGGTTTTGTCTCGAATTATATTATATAATATTTTACTATAAATTGGATTTAACCCTAAATCTGATTTTTCCCTGTAATTTTGGATTCATTCCCTAATATTTTTATATATATATATATAATTATATATATATATATATATATATATATATATATATATATATATATATATATAGATATATATCCGTGGAGACGCAATTGCCCAGTGGTTAGGGCAGCGGACTCGTGTGTGCTGGTACATCTGTAGGAGGCTGCACGTATAATACGTAACTTAGAAGCAGCGCTACGCATGTGCCAGCACACACGAGATTGAGACATGAGAAAAGCAGCATCATATGATGAAATTACACTCGACTGTTGTTGACTTAGGTTTAATCTTGAGTCGCATCTTTTTAGTCAGTCGGACAGATATTTTATTCGTCCCAATTTCAGTCGTTATTTATAACTACCATTAATCTGGTCTACATACACATGTTCCAACGTTGGGAGACTTGAATGAGGTTTAGCCGTGTTTATGACCGGGTTCACAAGTTCAATCTCACCGCCAGGTGTTGTCCTTATTGAAGTACCAGAGTCCTGACGGTATCGCCCATCCCAGTGATTGGATCATGCAAGCCATCCACCACGATAAGGAAAGAGCAGAACGAGACTATGTTCCTATCACAAAGGCCACGTACACACACACACACACACACACACACACACACCCTCTCCAAACACCTACCCTCCCCCACACACACCTACCCCCATCACACACCTAACCCCAACACACACTTATGAGGTTCGGTCTACTGTACAAAACATTGGGCAAGTGCCTTATCTATAAGCTCGATTTAATTTTCCATCACTCAGTGTGTGTGTGTGTGTGTGTGTGTGTGTGTGTGTGTGTGTGGTGTGTGCGTGCGTGAGTAACTAAACTCTTTCGTCACTTTGAAGGTTCAGTAAGACACATCTATAAATAGGAATTAGCCTTCGGACACTTATGTGTAGACTTCTAATAGCATTTCCTTGCCTGTGCCCCGTTATGGCTGTTTCTATTGTTTCTGAACTCACGAAGAAAAGTGTATGATGGTGGTGGTGTTGGTATCTTGGTGGAGTGAATAACATGAATGATGGATGTTATTATACTGGGCTTGTTTTGTACTGTGTTAGTCCTACTCATCCTTAACACTTGTATTTGTCTCGTTCAACAAGTGTCACGGACACCGTCGATATTAGGATGAAGGATTTGTATAAAGTTACTTTCTCTTAGATGGGCAACAACTATAATATAGACAATGGGCTATATATAGACAATTACCTGTTGTAATTTAGTCATCCATAGTCATACCAGTTGTAATTTAGTATATCCGAAATATGACATTTCGTAACAATATTCTTTCTTCGGATATTCTTAGATGGAGTCGCTGCTATAATCTGTTTTATTATTTTGAAAGAAAGGAAGAACAACTTTCAGACAGCCCAAAGGGTCCAGCGTGACGAGACCTTTCAGCTCTATTTTTGCCCATCTAAGAGAAAGTAACCGATTATAGCAGCGACTCCATCTAAGAATATCTGAAGAAGGAATATTATTCCGAAATATCATATCAGACAATGGATGACTAAATTACACCAGTTCTTTTATTAGTCCGTTGTTTGTATTATAGTGCATTGTTGTACCATTCAAGACACATATATTTTACAAATAATATACAATGCTTCAAGTGACTACAATATTATCCTATATATATATATATATATATAATATTAAATTAGAGATAAAACCACTATTAGGCAAATCAAACAGTGAAAAACATAAGCCAATACATGAAATTAATTTAAAAATATAAAAGTTAAAAATTAAAACATTATTTAAATAATTTAAACTTATAAATTTTAAATATACATATACAAATATATATACATATATATGTATGTATATTTTTATATTTATATATTATTTTATTTATTAATGGAACACTTCATTTCACGTTGCTCCAGTCCACTCAGCTGATAAAAATGAGTAAATCTGCGATGGATTGGCGCCCCGTTCAGCTGGGGGACGGGGACACATACGCCATTGAAACCGGGAAACCGGGCTCATGAGCCTGGCTAGGCTTTAAAAGGGCTCATTTATTATATATATATATATATATATATATATATATATATATATATATATATATATATATATGAACTAGACCAATATGAAATAAATTTCAGATAACTGACAGAATATATGTATGTGTGTTATGTATGTATGTATGTATATATGTATGTATGTATTATGTATTTATGTGCGTATGTATGTATGTATGTATTATGTAGTATGTATGTATGTATGTATTTATGTGCGTATGTATGTATGTATTTATGTATGTATGTATGTATGTATGTATTTATGTGCGTATGTATGTATGTATGTATGTTTATGTCAGGTCACTTTCGAGTGCTACTGGTAACATGTAACTCAGTACAACCTGTTGCATGGTCGGGTCGTCGGTGAGTAAACCGGCAACCCCACCAAGCTTGTTTGGTGAGGAGGGTGTTTATTGGACACCCTGCGGGATGAAAAACAAAACCCGTAAAAGGGCGGAGGAACTCTTGAGAGTCAACGGCCATCCAATAAATGTCTTAAGGCTGTGTCATGCGTGGGGACATAGAAATAATCGGACTGATACCCGATCGCGCGGTTAAACCATTAGGAGTGAAGGACTCCTAGCCTTTGTTAGGGCATCCTTCTAGGAGAAGGTAACTCAGGAAACTGGGATAACTCCGACATAAAACCTGCGGCTCAGTGGTTACCGATGATGTTGACTTGTTCTTCTTTTCAGATTTTGGCTGATGTTGCTTAGTGAGTGGGATTGACTCAGTGCACAGCCTTTCCTCACTTTAAAAAATCTTCTTGCACAGGTATTACAGGAAAACAACATTGATTAAGCTTCGTGCAATGGCCATACTTGATAACGAGGAGGCAGCCACCATGTATGTATGTATGTATGTATGTATGTATGTATGTATGTATGTATGTATGTATGTATGTATGTATGTATGTATATGTGTATGTTGTGTATATGCGTGCATAAGTGTATATATATATATATATATATATATATATATATATATATATATATATATATATGAACGCACACGTGAATTTGGGCCAAACTTTGACATTTCCGATATCATTGTACTTGAAGTCAGTCTCCCAGCTTTTACAACATTCTAATGGCGGAAATCAGTTTAAAGTTTTAACATTTGAGGTAAAAAATATTCTTTAATTTCATATCATTAATTATATATATAATTAATTTGGTCCAATGGCTTTTTTGGTCCAAGTGAGTTTTTAAAAATAAGATAATTCAAATGGTTAAAACAATAACAATTAAATGAATTAATTAAATTAAGAATTGAGATGAGGGTCATCAGAGTGGAATGTAACACTACACTTTGTTCTTTAGCCGTGTTTATTACAGACATAACTCCTCAAGTGTGACACCATGCTTCTGTGTGTATGAAGATTTAAAGTATAAATTTATTCTATTACTATTCTCTCATTTCATGCTTGTGTGTATATGTGCGTGTATGTTATATATGTATGTACACACACACACACACACACACACACACACACACACACACACATACACACACACACACACATATATATATATATATATATATATATATGGAAAAAAAGTCATGGTAGAAAATGCTAAAATAATTTTATAAAAAACATTTCAGTACCGGTTTTCAACTGTAAGTATGGAAAACAATTAAATTTTGGAAAAAATAAAGGAAAAGTTTTAAAAAGAATATTTGCATAGTATTCAAATACAAGGGACATCTTCCTTGTTTCTACCTGTTTCTCTCTTTCTGTTTACTCTGTGGGTTCGAGGTCGTTGTGAATTCTTGGCAGAGAAAAGAAGACGAAGAAGGAGGAGGAGGAGAAGAAGAAGAAGAAGAAGAAGGAGGAGGAGGAGGGGGAAGAGGAGGAGGAGGAGAAAAAGAATGCGGGAGTGCCATGATAGTAGTAGGATCTTAAATGGTCAAATGCCCTAAAAGTGACTTGTTGTGGATGGTAGTAGTGATTGAATTCTTGAGACATCTCTTTTGAATGATTGTTTATAATATTTGCGTAGGTGTTATTCTAAACAGCAATAGTGGTAAAGTTAGGAAGGAGGTGGCAGAAAGGAAGAAGACGGAGAAGAAGAAGGAGAAAGAGAAGGGAGAATGAGAAGGGAATGCAGCTGGTATGATAGCTAGTATGATATGGTAGGATGTTAAATGGTCAAGTGACCTAAAAGTAGTTTGTTATGGATTATAGCAGTTATTGGGACTGTTTTAAAATGAATTCTTGGGAATCTCTTAAGTGCATCATTTTTAATATTTGCGTGTGTATTTGTGTTATTCGAAGGCTGAGGTGGATATGTCGTTTGTTGTAGATGCATTCAAAAGGGCATGTATTTTGTAATAAAGAAAGTCACTTTACTAATTCGTTGGCTACAGGTTGAATCGTCCCTGGATTGGTAGAGGGGAAAAATTCTGAAGCTTGGATTTTTGTTGATGTGTTGACTGAATGCTATTTTTCTGTTTTGGGAAATTTTGATCTGGGATCAGTGCAGAGACATACTTTGGCGTAGATTGTTTTTGTTTGGCCTATATATTGCTCTTGACACCCAGAGTAGGTTAGTGCGTATATCAGGTTCTCTGAAGCATACGTGAAGCTGCTTTTCACTGTGAAACGTTGTCCCTGTTTGAAGGAGAACTCTGATCCCCCAATTAAATTGATACATATCCCACAGTTGGGTCTTGCACATTCTTTTACTGACGGCTTCTGTGTTGTTGTTGAGTATATTCGGGCTTGTGTTAGAAGACTTTTCATAGATTTGGGTTGTCTCTTGCTTTTTATGATGGTGTGTGTTTGGAGGGTTGAGTTCATTCTGGGGTCCTTTTTTAGCAGGGGCATGTTTTGAGGCATCATTTTAAAGAAGGTTGTGTGTGGAGATGTATGGTAGCGCTTTTGGTTGTAAATCCTTCTTTAATTTGGGATGTCTGAGTTCCTGGATGTTGAGTTGAAGGGCACGTTGGAAGCATATGTCTATTAGTGAAGGTGGGTAGTTCCTGGTTATGAGTGTATCGTTTTCTTCATGTAGTCGTGTGTCTCTGGTGTTTGCATTAGAAACTATAGTACATATCCTTTTTGCTAGGTTGAAGTGGATATTCAGTCTGGCATGAGTTGAACGGTAAATATTGCTTGGAGTCCGTGGGCTTATAGCATATATCTGTTTCTATTACGTTATTAGATTTCTTAATGAGGATGTCGATGAAGGAAAGTTGTTGATGGCTATATTCCATCGTGAATTGGATGTTTACGTCAAGTCCATTTAAAAGTGCTTGGAATTCTTTAAGTCTCTCTATACTTTCATGCCAAAGAATGAAACAGTCATCCAGGTATCTCTTCCAGTTATTTTATATGTAGAGGGAGAAGGGCTGCCGTATTGTTCTAGAACCTTACGATAAGGACTAATTTCTAGATATCCCATGACTAGGTTAGCAAAGGACGGGGCCATTCTCATACCCATCGCAGTCCCCGATTTTTGTCGATAGAAGTTGTCTTTGAAGACGGAGTAGTTATTCTCCAAGATGAATTTTAGCCCTTCTATCACGAATTCTATTTTGATGCGATGTAGGAGTTCGTTGGCGTAATTCTCCAGCCAGAATTGAATTGCCTCTATTCCTAGGTTGTGGGGGATATTGGAATAGAGGTTGACTACATCGAAGGATACTAGTAGGGTGTTTTTGTTTATTGTTTCATGAAGGTGATTGAGCATATCCAGGTCGTCCCTTATATAGCTTTTGACATGTTCGTGGAATGGTTTTAAGAGGGTATCTAAAAAGTTACTGAGATGGTGGGTTTCGCAGGCGGGACCTGCTATTGTAGGTCTCAATTTGAGGTCATTAGGATTAGGGATTTTGATTATTATGTCTGTGGTTATCTTGTATGCGTTACTTATTTTCTCACTTTTGTGTATCTTGGGAATACCGTAGAATTGATTGGTTTTACTTGTGAAATTGGTCATATAGTCATATTCTTTGTCGGTGAGCCCTTCTTTGTATAGGTTTAACATGGATTTTAGGTCTCTCATTATTTTCCGCTGACTGTAGTGTTGGGCCTTTTCATAATATGTTGTGTCTTCTGATATGGATAGTACTAGAGTTACATAGAATACCGTGTCCATTAAGACAACTGCACTGTCTTTATCAGTCTCTTTGATTGTTATTGTTTTATCACCTTTCATTTGTTCAGCTCAGCCAGCTCATTCTTTTTTGCTGAAGTTTGGTTTTGTTTTTTGTTTGTGCATATGATGATATGGGAATTCGAGATGTGTTTACAGAAATAATCAAGTGTTTTTGTTCTTACATTTTGAGGGGGTTTAGTTACTTCTATTTCGGACCAACGATTCGTCCTCGTTGTATTTGTCAGCGAGTCGTAATTTTCTACAGAATTCCGCGATGTCTTCTTTCATTTCATTGTAGTTGGGGCGTTGTGGGGTGGGTGTAAACTTGAGCCCCTTGGTGAGTATATTGATTTGGTTTGCTGTTAGTTCTTTGTGAGTTAGATTGAGAATTTTTATCACTTTTGGTCCCTCCTGCTTGTTTGGTGCTATCTTGTGTCTCTGTGTTTGCGTATTGGGTCTAAAAAAAATGATTGCGGTGGTTGGGACGATAGCTATTATGTAGTCGTTCCTTGTTGTTGCGTGGTGTCCTGTGGTGATTTATAGTGGGGGTTCTTGGAACAGTATCGAAAAGTGTGTCTCAATATCCTACGTTCAGATGTGGTGTTTTAGGGGGCCGTCGTTGGTAATTATTGCGTGTGGTGCGAGTTTCTTGTGCATGGTTGTTTAGTAGATTGTTGGAACGAAAATTTCGTTGGTAACTCCTTATGGGGAGAGGAGTTGCAATGTATTATGTATGTGTGTGTGTGTGTGTGTGTGTGCGTGTGTGTGTGTGTGTGTGTGTGTGTATGAGTGAGTATATATATATATATATATATATATATTATGTAGGTAAGTAGGGTAAAATCCCAGGTGTTTCCGTTTGAAGTACACTTGCATATTCCATTATTTTAATGCAGTTGCTCTCGTTGTTGTATCAATGTATTATTTAATTCTTTGTCTGAAAAATTTCTTCTAAGAATTTCCTTATAGGACTCTTTAACGTGTAATATTCAGAAATTCCTTTTAAAAAATGTAACATGTGTAATGGCGAATAAATATCAAATACCCATAAATTTTGCAACTTGCTGTTTTGTTAGAAATATATGTGACTGTGTACACACACACACATACACACGTATATATATAGGTATATATAATATATATATAATTAAGTAAGAAAATGGAGAGATTAAATGGACATGAGTTAATTTATTAACATTTTTGATAATGCCTACAATTGTTTCAATTCACATTCTATAAAAATATTACAAAATATAGGATAAAATAAGTTTGCATTTCGAATATTTAAAGTAAAATATCTTCAGGGCCAATGGACATTAAGATCAATTGAGATTCTCCAACAGTCTGTCTACTTTCAAGATTGACACCAGGGAAAACCTATCTACTGATGCTTCTTGGAGATAAGAAGTATATTCAATAAAAAGTGATGTGATAGAGAGGAGCCTCAGCCAAACTCCCCTCAGTACCTATTCTGAAGGAAGTAACATCATTGGAACCGGTAAAGGAGGCGTAATATTAGTTGGGAATGTTTAGTTGAGAAAGAATTGAGACAGCCAGGGTATTTCATAGAATATTTGGTGTTGCTACGTTGTCTGTAAGTATAAGTCTTTATAGAAAACATGGCAGTAATAGTAATCCTCACTTATGTATCCTGATCAGAACCACTTATATGAAGTCTTCTTATTGACTATCTCAGTAATCTTCGTCGTTATCATGGTGACTCTAAGAGATGCATTGCACCACTACCACATATATGGAGGAGATGTTTATAGTTGCGGGCGAAATGCGAAGCCCTATTCCGTCTGCCGTTACGTTCTGGGTTCAAATTCCGCCGAGGTCGACTTTGCCTTTCATCCTTTCGGGGTCGATAAATTAAGTACCAGTTACGCACTGGAGTCGATGTAATCGACTTAATCCGTTTGTCTGTCCTTGTTTGTCCCACTCTGTGTTTAGCCCTTTGTGGGTAGTAAAGAAATATATATAGTTGCGGGAAATTTTCATTCTTCCACTACTTAGGCGAACATGTGAACCAGGTTGACTTTACCCTCACCAGGAAACGAAACAGTGTGAATGTTGTCCATACTAATTTGTTCGTCGGTGTGGAATATAACATTCAAGACTCACTAGTGATGTTTGGCGTCGGAGTAAGTGCTAGTAAGACTCAAAAACAAGAATCCTGGAGAAACTGAAAGATTCCTTGACTACACGCAAATTAAAAAAGTAAGAGATTAAACATAGAACAATTTTAGACAATTAGAAGAGAAGTTATATTTAAGAAGGAGAGGGGCTGAAAGTAAGACGTTTACCAGTGTTCTGTATAATATGAATCAGGCATGAGGTGTTCCAGATTTCAATGCAATGAGTCAGTGTAAACCAAATTCTCTTTGGTGAAATGTGTGTGCGTAATGATATGGTGTAGGGGCATTATTTACATTATTTACATTCAACGGATATTTGTCCTCAACTGGATTCTCATTCCTAAGATATTTTTCGATGTTGTTATTATTATTATTATTATTATTATTATTATTATTATTATTATTATTATATTATTATTATTATTGTTGTTGTTGTTGTTGTTGTTGTTGTTGTTGACAGAAAGATACATGCAAATAGGTCAGACATCATAGTAAAAGACTTCAAACAAAGAACATGCCTCCTCATTGATATGACTGTCCCAATCGATATAAATGTATCTGTCAAGGACTACCAAAACCTGAGCAAGTATAGAGATTTTGAAATAGAAATTAGCAAAATGTGGAACCTGAAGACTAAAACAATACCTGTTGTCATAGGTGCCCTCTGAATGATAGCAAAAGGAGCTGATTGCTACCTCACTCAGATTCCAGAAAATCTCCCAAATGGCAGAAATTCAAAAGATAGTGCTCATGAGAACTGCTCATATCCTACGCAAAATACTTTCTATGTAATCTCAAGTTTTAAAACAAACATACTTTTCTTGTGGTTTCTTAAACATTCACTAGAACAACACTTAGTACAAAACCAAATATATGACACCCTCGGCATAACAACAACACGAACTTCCAACCCGTTGTCTCTTGAGGTCTCTGGGTGAGACTTGGAGCCAACTTGTACAAAAGTAAAGCAAAAGTCAAACATAAAATAATAACATCGGAAAATACCTTAAGAATGAGAACCCAGGTTCGAAATTTCCCCCAAGACACCTGATGACGGCTGGAGGGTATATCAGTTGAAATGTTGTGTTAACAACAAACAAGATGAGGACAAAGATCCGTCAAATGTAAATAATGTAAATAATGCACATAATTCCTCATCTCTTATGACGACAAGCTTCAGGGAATTGCCATCACGAAAGAAAGGAATATTTTAGAGAGAGGGACTACTCCAGGTCGAGGTAACAGAAGGATCAGTTATTGAATTTCACAGCTTTCAGCCTAAATATCTACTAAGAATTTGGAAGGTGGGAATACTTTAGGAGAGCTAATGATTTTGTATATATCTGGTGAAATTGTATACGCTATAGCCAATCGCACAGTCAGTGGCATTGTAAGTACAAACCATATCACTGTCACCTGCTACAAGGACAAATGAGATATTCAAGAAAAGAACTGGGTCTTTTCTGTTTGGCTGCCACTTTTCAATTTCTTCAATATTCATTCCAATTGATTTCACATTTGATGTATTGATGTAATTCTGTATGGTAATCATTGACAGGAA
Organism: Octopus sinensis; assembly: GCF_006345805.1. Lineage (NCBI taxonomy): Eukaryota > Metazoa > Mollusca > Cephalopoda > Octopoda > Octopodidae > Octopus > Octopus sinensis. Next base: position 5,048,120 of record NC_043016.1, on the reverse strand, counting down.
ATTCATTTTCGCCATAAATTAATAGAGCTAACAGCTTTTAAAGTTTGCAAATTTAGGGTAATTTTGGCCAATCTTATTTCTTTTTTGCTCACAAGGGGCCAAACATAGAGGGGACAAACAAGGACAAACAAAGGGATTAAGTCGATTACATCGACCTCGGTGCGTAACTGGTACTTGTTTAATCGACCCCGAAAGACTAAGTCGACCTCGGCGGAATTTGAACTCAGAACGAAAAGACAGACGAAATTTGGTCAATCTAAAGCCACAGACATCTAGTTGCCTGTTTCTTTAGTAACCAGCGAAGTTGGTAACCCACGTAGACATTTTCGCTTATTGAATGCTTAAAACACAGGTAGTCGGGAGATGTACTAAAAATAGTAGCTAAATAGGCCTTAAATCACGCACCATTATTTTTTATTTCTGTATAATCGTATGAATTCCTTTGTGTAGAATACGAATTCGCTGACTTTATTGAAAATTCCCAAAATTAAAAAAAAAAAAAACTCATGTGGGGTTATATTGCGTGCGTAAAGCAGAATTCCACCGATATTTCATTTGGAATGTTATTATCAGTCCGAATATTCTTGATGCGCGTTCGACTGGGGAACGAGCTGCTCACTGCGTTTTGCCACGGAGAATATATCTCGCTCGTTGATAAATGGTGCGTATACACGTAGATCAGTTGGCAGCGCCACCTACCTACACTGTGAGGTGCTAGCATTTCGGAGCAGTTATCTCCTCTTCGGTCACAGACACTAGGCAGACGACGCTACGAACTGATGGAAGAGATTGATTCTCTTATACTTTTCCAGTGACGCTGCGAGCTGATTTAGGCGTATACATACCATTTGCCAACAAGTGAGATATACTCTCCGTGACAAAATGCAGTGAGTAGCTTGTTCCCCAGTTCGAACGTGCATCAAGCATATTCGGATTGATAATAACATTACAGTTATATTTATCACTGCTTAGCGCTCCTCTTTCGTAATATTTAATTTGTTTACAGTTGACAACACGTGCAGTCACGCACAAAATGACAGCTTCCAAATCCTGTTTTCTGATTGGGTAAAAATGATCAAACTTTAAACCTTTATAACTTTTCACAAAAAATGTTTCTAGGGAAAGTGAATTAGCCCATGGGATTCAGCGTAGAAAATTACATCAATAGACCAAATTTTTAAGTCTTCACTAAACTTTAAAATTTCCACAGGTTCAGGCAAACAAGGTGAAGAACGGAAACAGAGGCAGGAAATTGATGGAACATTTTCTTTAAATTGTAGAAACTGTTATAATACAGCTATTTAAAAAGAAAATTAGCTTAGATGTTATTCATTTTGGATTTGTCTTACTACAGGAACCTCCTATGACCTATTCTTAATGAAATAATTTCAAGAGAAATTCTTTAGCCAGTAGCAAGTCGCAATACCTAGCATTCATTGACCTGTAGAAGTAGGTTGGCAGAGTTTTCACGCTTTATAGTATGGCGATAATAAAACTATGTCTATATAAATGGCTTATGAGAGTTATGCGAGCAATACACAGGTGTATCGGACGTATCGTTAGCAATGTGAGAGAAGTAAGCGAGTTTAGTAAGTAATTTAGAATACAAGTTGTCGTCCATCACGGATTAGATTTAGGCAGCCTATTACTTATAAACCATAAGCATGTCGACGGCCTCAACTATGCTTGTTCATATAGCCTAATCTGTTAAGGAACTAGAAGATATGTTTCAAAGACGGGAGAAGAAACTTATAATCTAGATGTCTAAAAGTAAATCCAGTGGAGACAAAGGTTTTACTATGAAAGAATATGGAACCGTGTTGCCATCTTGGAAGTTGCTTTGCTCGATATTCAGAAAAGTTGTATATAGAATATGAGAACATAATTTGTGCAAAGAATATCAGCAAAACCACTTCGAAATATTTGCATTTTCTTCTTATTCACACACACACACACACACACACACACACACACACACACACACACACACACACACACACACACACACACACACTCGCGCGCACACTCGCACACACGCGCACTCGCACACACACAGACACACACATATATACCATTCCCAAATTGAAAGGGTGAGACGGGTAAAATCCAGGTAACACAAGCTTCTTCTTAGCTAGCTGATCCTCTGATGTAATAATTACTCAACGAAGGTTACTCAGCTAGTCCTAAAGCTGAGAATACCTTAATTACGGAGAATATCTTAATCACGGCATTCCTTAATTGCGAAGGTTATATTGACGTTTGGTATTTCCAAGTTATCTCACTGCAGATATGAACTGAAATGAACAGCAGAGCCTGAAGAACGGAATAAAAGAAAACAAAAAACGGTCAAGAAGTAAGAAAGATAAGGTTGAGATCATATACGTGGAAGTGAGGGTCGTATAAGGTTGATAAAAATGAAGAAAAAGAAAAGGGGAAGAAATAGGGGGTAATAGGAGCATGTAGATGGTGCCGGTAAGGAGGAGGAATAATTGTCATATTTAACTGGGATGGGTAAAGATAGAGCCTAGGTATTAGACCCCGGGGTATTGAATTCGTAGCGGATACTTGGCGCTAGCACAGTTGGCCGTGGGTATACGTTACATTATACATACATGCACACACACTTCACACCAGTAATGTAAACATAAGTATATATATGCGCGCACTCTCTCTCACACACACATCTATATTCAGAGAGAGAGAGAGAGAGAGAGAGAGATCTACATGCATGGATGCATGCATGCATCCACCCATGCATCCATCCATCCATCCATCCATCCATACATACATACATACATACATACATACATACATACATACATACATACATACATACATACACACATACATGATGATGGCCGTCCACTCGTGACCGAGGAAGACCATTGCTGACCTTCAGGAACGTTGTGCGCTCCAGGACTAACTTATATTTTGCATTTGCAGCTCTATTGCGGGCTAATGAGCCCTGCTCTTGACATGTAGACACGACTGCAAACTTTGTAAACCAAACTTTCTCCGTTGTACGTTTTCGAGTAGCACGCTTAAATTCTTCATACAGAATACGTGCTCTCTCAAAGGTGTTGTCCCCCTCCTTAACCTGCGTCCTCCATCTGTGACGATGTCAGGCATTGTTCTCCCAGTCAGTCTCCTACTTAGCACAGGCCTTTAATGAGGACTTGAGACAGTCCTTAAATCGCAGCTTTGGTATGTCTCGCATGAGTAAAGCAGCGATGTCAGAATAAATGCACGGTATACAGCAATTTTTGTTTGCCTTGTGATGCCATACTGGGACCAGACACGAGATTGAAAAGGCCGGAAGCAACCAGTTGCTCTCTGCAGCCTGAAAGATAATCCATCATTCAGGGAGCAAGAACGGCTGAATGTGTTGCCCAGGTAGACAAACTTGTCTACGACTTTCAGAATTGTTCCTTCAACCAAGATAGCTGGTTCCACATATGGAACATTACAACAGCTTTTCCAGGCTAATGCTGATTCCAAATTCCTCACAAGAAGCTGAAATATGGTTCATAAGTATTTGCATGTCATCCAATGTATGAGTGACTAAGTCACAGTCATCTACATAAAGGAGGTCACGAATAAGAGACTAGAAAACTTTTGAATTGGCAACAAATCGGCGCGGATTGAAGAGGCGGTCAGAAGATCGATATCTGATATATATTCCTAGAGAGCTAACCTTAGCAAAAGCATGAGTGAAAGCAGCAGCAAAGTACAAAGGAAAAAGAGTTGGGGCAAGGATGTCACCCTGCTTGACACCATTCTCTACAGGAATGGGTCCCACTAGCAACATTGACCCAAGCCACCATCCCATCATGAAATCTAGATACAAAGTGATCCAGACATCTAAGTCTGCCAAGTATTTTCTATAGAAAGGCCCTATTCACAGTATCAAATCCCTTTGTTAAATCAATGAATACCTGGACAAAATCCGTATTCTGCTCATAGCCCTTCTCCTGTATCTGTCTTGCTGTGAAAATCATATTCATTGTCCCTCTACCAGACTGGAAGCCACAGTGAGATTCAGATTGGACATCATTTACGAGACACCCATATTTGTCAGAACCTTGTCAGCAGGTGATAGTAGAGGAATACCCCTGTAGTTACCACACATTGTTCTAGCTCCTCCTTTATAGAGAGGAAGAATAATTGCATCCTTCCAATCCTTAGGCATTGCACCGTCCCTTCTGACTGCACTAAGTTCATGAAGGAACTGAATGTTGTAATCACCACCAAATCGCAAGACCTCAGCACAAATTCCATCCCTTCCTGGTTCCCTACTAAGATTCAATTTATTTATCGATATCATTACCTCATCTATTGAGGGCGTGGAATTTAAGCAGCCAATGAGAAGCCTTTGTTGCATAGAGTAGAAATTTCTTTGGAAAGCAAAGGAGCTGATGCAGAGCTCTAAAGCCCATAAACCTGCTTCATAAGGTGGTAAAGCTTCTTGCTGTCATTTGCATCAGCAGCAGCCTGAACATCACGAGCAAGATCCTCCCACTAAGTGTTCTGCATCTTCCTGTGAGATCACTGCGGTAATGATTTTACACTGCTATAGTGAGAAAGTGCTAGATTTCGTCGCACAGCTAAAAGTCCTCTGCGCAGTAATACACAGAAAGCACGACGCTTTACAACCAATAGACGCTAAACTTCAGCATAATTTTCATCAAACCAGACTCTGTGTCTGGCAGCAGAATATCCCAGTGTTTCAGCAGCAACATTGAAGAACCTGGTCTCGGAAATCTTCTCGTACTGTAGTATTTTCAATGCTGGACAAGCGAGTCTGAACCTCTTTCCTCAACACAATATCGTATATCTT
>NC_043016.1:5035783-5038283 GCF_006345805.1 Octopus sinensis | reverse complement strand
AGTAGCCTGTGTACCAACCACATGGTTCCGGCTTCAGTCCCACTGCGTGGCACCTTGGGCAAGTGTCTTCTACTATAGCCTCAGGCTGACCAAGCCTTGTGAGTGGATTTGGTAGACGGAAACTGAAAGAAGCCCGTCGTATATATTATATATATATATATATATATATATTATATATATATATTTGTGTGTGTGTGTTTGTGTGTGTGTGTGTGTGGTGTGTTTGTGTGTCTGTGTTTGTCCCCTAGCATTGCTTGACAACCGATGCTGGTGTGTTTATGTCCCCGTTACTAAGCGCTTCGCCAAAAGAGACCGATAGAATAAGTACTGGGCTTACAAAAGAATAAGTCCCGGGGTCGATTTGCTCGATTAAAAGCGGTGCTCCAGCATGGCCGCAGTCAAATGACTGAAACAAGTAAAAGAGAGTAAGAGAGCCTCTGGCTGAGACTAAGTGAAACGGATAAATGAGAGAAAAGTGGATAACTAACATTAGTTGATGTTATAAAGTGAATGATGGGAAATTATTGAAATATTGCCTTTCAACATTTCTGAAGATGACGGAAGACATGTAAAATGTAAAAAGAAATTAAGTTGAAAAAAAAAAGAAAAATCAAAAAATGAATCTATTTAAAGATGTAAAAATTTAAGAAAAATAAGCACTCTTATCAAGGGAAATAATTCTGTCAAGTTATCTCCCTTAGCTAATTGCCCGTATTTCTTCGATGCATTCTGAGAATCACGTAAACGTTGAACAAAATACTCATCGATTTGGCATTTTATTCCCGAGTTCAAATTCGTTCGTAATCTATTTTATCTTTTACTGTTGGGTCTTTGCGATAACTGAGGCCGATATAATCGCAGAAGACTTAACACCAAATTTCTTGCCATGCAGGAGGGTTCCCCCATCGACTTCTTTCGATGGTAAATAGACAATAATAAACATGGAAACAATGAAAAAATCCCGTTACGGATATCCACCTTGCGGCAAGATTTTCGAGGAAGGAAAGCCGCCTCTTTCATTCTGATTCTCTCTCTCTCTCTCTCTCTCTCTCTCTCTCTCTCTCTCTCTCTCTCCTTCTCATCTCTCTCTCTCTCCTCTCTCTCTCTCTCTCTCTCTCCGCTCTTCTCTCTATCTCTGTCTCCTCCTCTCCTCTCCCTCCTTGTTAATATATATTCGTGGGTGGGTGAGTGTGCAATAATTATACCTGGAGAATATATTAATTATACAGTTTTATATTTAAGAGATGAGCAATTATGTACATTTATTTACATTACTTAAATTTGAAGGATATTTATCTTCATCTTGTTAACACAACATTTCGGCTGATATACCATCCAGCTTTCATCAGGTGTCTTGGGGAAATTTCGAACCTGGATTCTCATTCCTAAGGTATTTTTCGATGTTGTTGTTGTTGTTGTTATTATTATTTTTATTATTATTATTATCATTATTATTATTATTATTTTTATTATTTTTATTATTATTATTATTATTATTATTATTATTTTTATTATTATTACTTTTTTTTTTCTTCTTTCAAATTTTCTTCCATTTCTTGCCGAGTGTCTTCCCGACTCCTAGGCAAAGAAACTCATAGTGTATATTGGTAGGCCATTAAACCAAACTCAGTAAGTTCGTTCATTTTTTTTCTTTTTTTTAAAAGTTAAATTAAAATACATGAGCAGCAACAGTTCTCGCATCGACAATGCTCTTCTCAATACGTGTGATGTACCATTTAAGACAATCTTTTGCACTTCTTGCAGGGATGGTAAGCCAGGGATCATCTCATATAATTTTCGGTTCCCTTCTTGATCATTCCTAGTGCTCCTACGATCACTGGTATTGTAACCGCCTTGAGATGCCACATTTCTCAATTTCAATGAGTAGGTTTTATATTTTCTGAGCTTGTCAAACTCTTTCGCTGAGATATTATGATCACAGGGGATGCTCATGTCGATCAATAAGCAAACTTTATTGTTTTGGTCTTTCACAACAATATCTGGTTTATTGGCCTTGATGGTTCGGTCTGTATGTACTGGAAAGTCCCACAGAATGGTTACATTTTCTCCTTCAGTTACAGCCTCAGGGTGGTGATTATACCACTTGTCGGCAGTTTTGATTGTAATGCCGACTTATTAGCCAGTGGAGATATTGGCCAACTCTGTCATGTCTTAATTTATACTCCACTGGTGCTAAGACTTTACATCCAGAGATGGGTGGTCCACTGTTTCAATCATGTCGTTGCCGAATCGGCATTTGGGTCTGCTCCATTTTTCATCACATTGGCCTGGTAGTTCCGGGTTGATGGCTTTCGTCTTGAGCAGCCAGGATGAAACCTTCGCTCTCTGCTTTTAGCCCTGAGCTCCGTAGCCACTGATGGGTTTGCTTCTGGTCAACATCAGCTTGTTTGCTGCGGGTCACATATTTGCCGTGCAGAGGTTTCTCCTCCCACCTATCAGCCAATTGCTCGTGCGCTTTTTTCATTGCCATCATTTTCAC
>NC_043016.1:5028283-5030783 GCF_006345805.1 Octopus sinensis | reverse complement strand
GGTTGTCAAGCAATGCTAGGGGGACAAACACAGACACACAAACACACACACACACATACATATATATATATATATACATATATACGACAGGCTTCTTTCAGTTTCCGTCTACCAAATCCACTCACAAGGTATTGGTCGGCCCGGGGCTATAGCAGAAGACACTTGCCCAAGGTGTCACACAGTGGGACTGAACCCGGAACCATGTGGTTGGTTAGCAAGCTACTTACCACACAGCCACTCCTGCGCCTATTAGTGACTATATTAGTGATAAAATATTTTAAAAAATAATAAGAATAATCTTGAGTGATAGTGGTGGTTGAAAAATAGATTTCATTCTGTTTTAAATGTGAATCAATTCATCGCAAACGTTGCCAGTGTTTATTTGTTTCTTAAAAGAAAATGAAAACAAGGGAAATAATTCTTCGAATAAGGGACGTAACTGCTGCCAAATGTTCGTTGTACCGCCACTCCTAAATATTTTGAAAATAGAAGATATACTTCGGTTTTCGATTTGGTTTGCAAGATTCTTTATATGAGTTCGTGTGTTGAAGCATATTCTGTTGTGTCTGGGGAGAGTCATTCTCTTTTAGTGCCTTATTATTCAAACACTCACCGGTGTTGTGTTGAATAATAAGGCACTAAAAGAGAATGGACTCTCCCCAGACACAACAGAAAATATACTTAATATCTCTAAAAGGTGAACATTAATTATGTTGAGATTATACAACACCTGTAAAAAAATATAGTTGCTAGTCTCGGCTGCAAGAAAGAAAATGACGGTACCCAATTATAGCAATATATATGTATTAATTTTTAAATTACATTTTCGGCCAGTTAACTTGGGATTCCTTAACGACAAACCTTCATATAATTAAGATATTTTTGTCCACGGGTATGTGGCGTAGCAGCTAAGAACGCGGGCTACTAACACCAAGATTCCGAGTTCGATTCCAGGCAGTGACCTTATTAATAATAATAATGTTAAAAACAAAAACATCGAAAAGTACCTTAGGAATTAGAACCCAGGTTCGAAATTTCCGCAAAACACCTGATGGAGGTTGGAGGGTATATCAACCGAAACGTTTTAGTAGCCGCAGGAGTGGCTGTGTGGTAAGTAGCTTGCTTACCAGCCACATGGCTCCGGGTTCAGTCCCACTGCGTGGCATCTTGGGCAAGTGTCTTCTACTATAGCCTCGGGCCGACCAAAGGCTTGTGAGTGGATTTGATAGATGGAAACTGAAAGAAGCCCGTCATATATATGTATATATATGTGGTGTGTGTGTTTGTGTGTCTGTGTTTGTCACCCTAGCATTGCTTGACAACCGATGCTGGTGTGTTTATGTCCCCATAACTTAGTGATTCGGCAAAAGAGACCGATAGAATAAGTACTAGGCTTACAAAGAATAAGTCTCGGGGTCGATTTGCTCGACTAAAGGCGGTGCTCCAGCATGGCCGCAGTCAAATGACTGAAACAAGTAAAAGAGTAAAAGAGGTGAGTAGCTAGCTAATTACTCCTCTTTGAGTGATTATTATGTCAGAGGATCCGCTAGATGGGAAACATATGTAGTTTGGATTTAATCTGCCCCATTTCCTATTTGGATATTTATTCGTTCCCATGTGGAGGCACAATGGCCCAGTGGTTAGGGCAGCAGACTCGCGGTCATAGGATCGCGGTTTCGATTCCCAGACCGAGCGTTGTGAGTGTTTATTGAGCGAAAACACCTAAAAGCTCCACGAGGCTCCGGCAGGGGATGGTGGTGATCTCTGCTGTACTCTTTCACCACAACTTTCTCTCATTCTTACTTCCTGTTTCTGTTGTACCTGTATTTCAAGGGGCCGGCCTTGTCATTCTCTGTGTCACGCTGAATATCCCCGAGAACTACGTTAAGGGTACACGTGTCTGTGGAGTGCTCAGTCACTTACACGTTAATTTCACGAGCAGGCTGTTCCGTTGATTCGGATCAACCGGAACCCTCGTCGTCGTAACCGACGGAGTGCTTCCCTAAGAATTCGTTCTCATAGCAACTCAAGTTGCTAACAGTGAGCTACAACACATTTTTCAGCATATCGAACTTCGATATGGGGAAAAAATCTACAACCTTCGATGTCAATAAATTATATTTCTTTCTAAAATTGTTTTTTTATACCTACCACGGACTGCTCGAAACTTACTAGCTTCCTACACCTAGACTCTTGGATCTTACAATTACTTACCAATTATATATATATATAGAATGGTTGTATACTGTCAATTTAACGTGACAGTAGGGGATTACCCCACCGCTGTTTAGCCCTAGGAAGCATCGATGTCTCCTGATGGCTTCGACACATTTTTTCCTGTGTCCTTATATATTTACGAAGGACACAGGAAAAAAATGTGCCGAAGCCATCAGGAAGCGTCGATGCTTCCTAGGGCTAAACAGCGGTGATGTAATCCCCTCTGTCACGTTCGCGTTAGATTGACAGTATACAACCATTCTATCGCCCCACCACCGTACAT
>NC_043016.1:5000783-5023283 GCF_006345805.1 Octopus sinensis | reverse complement strand
AAACTCCATCTATCAGCATGCTGTAGACTGCCACAAGGGCTCCTTAGGGAGACTTGAGTTCAAACATCTATCCACACATCCCACTGATGCAATGCTAGACAGGTCACGGAAGCTGTCTGTATACAAGAATACAAACCCACTCTCAACGAAAATCCGAAAGGGCAACATCCAGATTCACACCGGGAGTACCATTCTATAACCACCCCCTCTCTCTCTCATTACATGTAGTAATCCATGCATACATGTTGAAATGCATGGTACTAAAATACAGATATGCAGTTATATATAACCGTACGAGTGTACATTGTTTGATAAGTATGTATGTATGTGTGGATGTATATGTGTGTATACGTGCGTGTATGTTTTGTATGCGGTGTATGTTAGTGTATAAGTATGTATATGCATGCATATATGAGTATGTGTAAATATATATATGTATACACATATATATATATATATACATATATGTATGTATGTATATATGTGTATATGTATGCATGTATGTATGTAGAGATGGTGGAGCGTATATGTGTGTATACTTTATAATTATACGTATATTTATGAGTATGTGCAAGAGTCTATATGATTGTGTGTACTTGTATATATGTATAAGGTTATATGTGCATATATGTATCTAAGACGTTGTATCCATTCAGAGCTAGACGATTGTGAGAGGGACAAACACGCACACACACACACATACACACACACATATATATAAATGTGAGTGTGTGTATATAAATGTATATGTGTGTATATATACAACCTTCAACAAGGTAACAGTCATGTATACAACTTGAACTGACACATGTCATTACATAAACATACGTTCACATGTACATACACATGTACACACACACAGACACGTCTACACACTCTCCTAAATACTCACATACATACGATAGTACAAGTACATACATGCGTATAGGCATGCACACATACATACGTACATACATGTACACACATACATACATACGCACATACATACATACATACATACATACATATATACATACATACATACATACATACATACATACATACATACATACATATATGCATACATACATACATACATACATCATACACATACATACATACCTACAAATCAATACATACACACATACATACATACATACATACGTACATACATGTACACACATACATACGTACATACATACATACGCACATACATGCATACATAAATACATACATATGCACATACATACGCACATACATACGCACATACATACACACACATACATACATACACACATACACACATACATACATCCATCCATCCATCCATCCATACATACATACATACATACATACATACATACATACATACGTACATACATACATACATACATACATACATACATACATTCATACATACATACATACATACATACATACATACATACATACATACGTACATACATACATACATATATACATACATACATAAATACATACATGGTGGTTGCCCCCTCGTTATCGAGTATGGCCATTGCATGAAGCTTAATCAATGTTGTTATCATGCAATGCCTGAAGATTTTTTTTAAAGTGAGGAAAGGCTGTGCACTGAGTCAATCCCACTCACTAAGCAACAGCAGTCATAGTCCGAAAAGAAGAACAAGGCAACATCATCGGTAACCACTGAGCCGCAGGTTTTATGTCGGAGTTATCCCAGTTTCCTGATTTACCTTCTCCTAGAAGGATGCCCTAACAAAGGCTAGGAGTCCTTCACTCCTAATGGTTTAACCGCGCGATTCAGTCCGATTATTTCTATGTCCCCGCGCATGATACAGCCTTAAGACATTTATTGGATGGCCGTTGACACTCAAGAGTTCCTCCGCCCTTTGACGGGTTTTGTTTTTCATCCCGCAGGGTGTCCAATAAACACCCACCTCACCAAACAAGCTTGGTGGGGTTGCCGGTTTAGTCGCCGACGACCCGACCATGCAACAGGTTGTACTGAGTTACATGTTACCAGTAGCACTCAAAAGTGACCTCACATATACATACATACATACATACATACATACATACATACATACATACATACACACACACACACACACATACATACGTACATACATATATCATGAACTAACTGTTACTTTCTCAGATGCAGCACGAAGTTTTGTCAGTGAAGAGGTCGCGGTCTGAAAGCGAGGAAAATATTTTGACAAATTAAATTTAAATGTTGAAGTGAATCTGACGGTTTTTGTGTGTTTCTTAAATGGCTTACAAACACCTTCCACGCTGCAATTGTTTTCGTTCCACCACACGATCTCAGATCAAGTCACTCGCTATGCAAGTACATCTCCGTATTCTTTTATTCGTTTTTTTTTTATATGTTTCAGTCCAATGACTGTGGTCATGCTGGAGCACGGCCATTGTGATCAGCTTTCCACTTCCCACTTTTGTCGGAGCGGCTTTTGGTGAAGGATGGAGTTCGATGCTACTGCCCTCTTTTGAGTTTCTTGCTTGGATATTGGGTCATCCGGGATCTCTTTGGGCCAGAGGTCAAGTTCACGTTTGAAAACGTCTCCATCCATTCCATGGAGGCTCCCCAGATGCTTCGCCAGACAATGAAACAGCTGTGGGCCCCCTGAAAACCCAAGCTATTGCAGTACATCGTCCTTGCCCGAGATGAAGCTGTCGGCACAGTGGAGACAGTACAGTGACGTCTTGTTCGTAGTCTGGCATAACTCTTTATTCTAAAGTTTGGTACCAGTCCTTCCAGTATCTTCCATATATATACATATCACTACATAACCTCTCCCTCCTTCGTTCCAGGGAATAGAGTCGCAGCTCTTTCAATCTGTTCCAGTAGCTCAGTCGTTCCATTGATGCAATTTTCTTTGTGTAATGTCGTTGGACTGCTTCAGGATCTGCTATCATCCTTGTAGTATAAGGCAACCATAGCTGAGAGTAGTACTCCAGGCGGCTGAGGATAAATGACTTCCATAGTGTCATCATACTTTCTTGGTCCCTTGTTCGGAAGGTTCTCAGAATCCAACCATCCAGTCTTCTGGATACTGCTACCATTTTGTTGATATGTGTGTGAAATGAGGCATTATTGCTCACTTCTGTTCCAAGATCACGCACCGTATTTGATTCTAGGATCGTTGCTCTACTTGGTACTGATGTCGTGATTCCTGAGCAGGGCTTAACCGATAGCCGAGGGCCTGGAATTTACTTGTATTAAATTGCATGTTGTTATCCTCAGTCCATGTATAGATGGCATCGAGATCTTTCAGTAAGAGCACAGCATCAGAGGTTTCCTTGACTGACTGTGCGACATTTGTGTCGTCGGCATAGCTGGTAAGCATGGCTGCCTCTGTCACTGATAGCATATCCGATAGGGCCACTATGAAAAGCAGTGACCCCAGCACAGTGCCCTGGGGCACTCCACTCACTATTGGTGTCTCTGTGGAGAGAGCTCCGTTGGCTGCTATAGTTTGGCTCCTGTCCTTTAGGAAATCATGCAGCCACTCTCCGACTTTACCGGTGATGTCGAGTCCCCGTATTTTGTGGCATATCATTCGATGGTCGACTTTGTCAAATTCTTTCGCAAAGTCGAGGTATACCATTTTTTGAGCAGTTCATTAATTGCTTCAGTACCCAGTCATAATGTCACAGAAGCTGTATAAGACAGCTCCTTCCCAGACGAAAGCCATGTCAGGTGTCAGAGAGCAGGTCGTTGTCCTCATAGAACTCAATCAGTCTTTTCCTGACAATGCGCTCCATGACTTTACTGACGTGGGATGTCAGGGAGACAGGTCTATAATTCTTAGCCTCTGCCCTGCTTCCTCCCTTGTGGATAGGGCATATTATTCCCTCTTTTAGTTTTTTGGGGAGTTTGCCCATCCTGAGGGACTCCTGGGAAACGATTTAAAGTAGTCTAGCTAGAGCTCTTTTACATGTCTTTAGGAGGATTGCAGGGAATCCACCAGGGCCTGTTCCCGAGTTCGAACTGGGGAAGCTACGAGTGAATGTGCTGGACACATACTGGGAAATGGCAACTATTGATAACATAGAAGAAACTGATGTGATATCAGCTCTTCAAAGAACCTATCCAGCACATTCACTCGTTGCTTCCCCAGTGGTATGATGAAAACACTCTTGTATTGTGCATTCAGTAATTCACTGATCCTCTGGCGGTCCGTTTTCATCTAGTAGCGGTCCTATTTTGTAACGTTTCTTAAATTTGGCCAAAATTGCATTTACGTTTGTTAAAATATTTTTTGTATTATAACCTTTCTTTTCATATAAATTTTAAAGCATAATAATTGATAATTATGTTGATACTACAATCTTTTGAAAGTAATTTGCTCAAGAACCTTTTCATCTCCACACTTAAAAGTCACATTTCTGTTACCTACTCTTACTTACCCTCTCTCACTCTTCTTTCTATGTTTGTTGGATCTTTTCGGTTTGAACGGCAGTTTTTAACATACTTTCTAGGTAACTAAAAAATTTTAAACTTCGTATACTGGTAGAATATGTGTTTATAAAACATCTTTTTCTCTTGGCTTTATTGAGAAAATTCTATAGTTTGTAAGATATTTGGGTCTTTTCGGTTTGAACGGCAGTTTTTAACATACTTTCTAGGTAACTAAAAAATTTTAAACTTCTATACTGGTGAGAATGTGTTTATAAAACATCTTTTTCTCTTGGCTTTATTCAGAAAATTCTATAGTTTGTAAGATATTTGGGTCTTTTCGGTTTGTTGAACGGCAGTAGTTTTTAACATACTTTCTAGGAACTAAAAAATTTTAAACTTCGTATACTGGTAGAATGTGTTTATAAAACATCTTTTTCTCTTGGCTTTATTGAGAAAATTCTATGGTTTGTAAGATATATTTGTTTTTTTTCTCTTCAATTCTGCAATTTCAACCAATCAATGACGTCCATTGAGGTAAAAAATATTCTGTGCCGTATGAATATGTCCCTCGTTTAAGAAACAGATTGGGTTTATTTACATTTGTGAAGTAAAAAAGATACCCTTACCCCCACCCCTAACCCTAACCCTAACCCTAACTAACCCTAACCCTAAAACAGATTGAAATGCAATAGATCGATACTAGGGTCATAATTATGGCTCACAATTTTATATGGCACCGCTAGAAAAAACTGCCGTTCAAACCGAAAAGATCCTGTTTGTTTACTCTCTCTCTCTTTCTCTCTCCAAATTATACTCTCCTCTCCTTTATACCAGTCATCTCCTCTTTATATATCTATCTTTCCCCCTGTCTGTCTGTCTGTTTCTCTCTCTCTCTCTCGTTCCCTCTGTCTTTTCTATTTGCTTTTCTCTCTCACTCTTCCTCTTTCTATGTGTGTTTACTCCCTTTTCAACATATTCTGCTCTGACTTATCTTCTCCCACTCTTCATTCAATGATTGTATTTTCTCTCTCTCTCTCTCTCTCTCTCTCTCTCTCTCTCTCTCCTACTTATGTTCTCCTTCCCTTTCTATAAGTCATCCCCTCTTTTATCTGACAGTCTGTCTGTCTCTCTCTTTGTCTTTCCCTCTGTGTCTTCTGTTTGCCATTCTCTCTCCCAAATATAACAACAAATATAACAACAACAACGACACATACGGTCACAACACAAACAACAACAACAACAACAACAACAACAACAACAGCAACAACAACAGTATCGGTAACTTCACAAATGGCCGTAACAACACGAACAATGATAACAACTGCCACCATCGCCATCATCATGATGGCAACATGAGCGAACACACAAACACAAAAAGATACAAGAACAACATCAAACGAAGGGTCAAGAACAGCAACAACAGAAAAGGGATCTTTTCGGTTTGAACGAGGGACATATTCATACGGCACAGAATATTTTTTTGCCTCAATAGACGTCATTGATTGGTTGAAATTGCAGAAATTGAAGAAAAAACAACAACAAATATCTTACAAACTATAGAATTTTCTCAAGAAAGCCAAGAGAAAAAGATGTTTTATAAACACATTCTACCAGTATATGAAGTTTAAAAGTGTTTAGTTACCTGCCATTCAAACCGAAAAGATCCCAGAAAAGATTCAGGTGAGAGGAAGGTCAACATACCAAAGATTGGTGCCACTAAGAATAACAATAGCGGTAACAACAACGACAACGTCAACGACAATGTAGAGTAGAACGAATACGCAAACACGCCAAACTAGGGGGCCAGAATGGCAGCAGCAGCAGCAGCAGTGAAAGAAACGAAGAGAAAGGGGCGGCCATCAGAATGGAAGACAATAGTTATAAGAATAAGGATAGTGGTGGGGGATGGTGACGACGAGGACGACGATAAGGAAAACAAAGAAAACATGCAAACCAACACAAATATTACTGACGAGAACAATTCACATAGAAACAGCACCGCCGCCGCCGCCACCGTAACCGCCGGTTCCGCCACCGCCACCAGTAACAACAACAGGGACAACCAAAGAGGTGCCAACCAGAGAAATACTAGCATAGAGAGTAGTACAACAGGTATAAATGAACACTAACCCTTTTCATACCCCCTATTCTTCAATCCATGTGATAAGTCGTACGATATGGGTTGGATTTACCCGACAAACCCTAGCCTTCATCAAAAGAGTTTGTATCCCATAACAAACAAACGACGCTTCACCATAGTTAGCACAAAACTTAGATAGATTTTGGAGCAATACACTAGAAGACAGAGTGGAAGAGAGGCACAGCAACTCGATAAGAAATCTGCAAGTGGCCTGCGCAAGCTGATACAAAAAATTAGGGGTAGTTGTGTACTTATCTACGAATAAAGCCAGCAGAATGTCAATAGGCAACTTGCCGAACTACACCCAGGCGATGCAACCTTACATCACCAATATGAGGGAAACAACGGTACCAACGGCAAAAACCAAGAATCACCTCAACGTGGCAAGTGGGTGAACCAGAAATTAGGCTAACAATGGCAGTGGTACTTGTATGCACGCCGGGCGAAATGCGTAGCCGTATTTCGTCTGCCGTTACGTTCTGGGTTCAAATTCCGCCGAGGTCGACTTTGCCTTTCATCCTTTCGGGGTCGATTAAATAAGTACCAGTTACGCACTGGGGTCGATATAATCGACTTAATCCGTTTGTCTGTCCTTGTTTGTCCCCTCTGTGTTTAACCCCTTGTGGGTAGTAAAGAAATAGGTACTTGATTGATAATCTAATTTAAAAAAGATCTGATATAATCTTAAAAAGCAAGAAATTTAAATGGAAAATTTCTCGTTTTACAGAAAAAGCTTCAACAAAATGAAATGTTCAAACTTTAAATTCTTCTAAAAAATTGTTGCCTTACAGAATTAGGTTTAAAATGTTGAGCCTTCAAAAGTTAGATACTAGAAACGAAAGAATAAAACTAATGGCATGTTGTTTCACTTTTTCAAAAAGTAATAGTCTTAATAATAACTCTTCCCTTCACTTCCTCCTCTTTCTTTTCCTTTTCTCTCCTCCATTCCATTTTTCAACAATCCTTTCTCTTCATCTGGGTCATCATCATTCTTCTCAGACCTATCTCTCTTTCATGCTCCTCTCTCTCTCTCTCTCTCTCTTTCTCTCTTATCCTTTTCTCTCTTCTTCCTCCTTTTCCTTTTCTTCTTTCACCATTCACCTCCTTCCATTATTTCTCTTCAAGCAGCTCATTATTCTTCTTCCTGGGCTTAACTCTGTTTCATATTTCTCCTCTCCTCTTCCCCTCATTTTACTCTTCTCTCCTTCATTCCATTATTTGTCTCCTTCCGTCCTTAATCTCCATCAAATGCTTCTACTTGTGCTTCTAAAAGAAATGATATAGTTAATCTTCATTTGTTAATAAAAAGGGTGTTTGAAATGGTGGTGTACCCACCCCACCCTTTCAAATAAGGTTTGTTTGATAATGAGACGAACATTTCAAAATGTGCAAGAAAATGTCAATTAAATTTTTTTCATTTTTTTCGATTCTAGTTTCTAACTTTTTCTGTAAAATAGGAATTTTTTCCAACTACACACACTCACACACACACACACACACACGCACACGCACACATGTGGATATATGCATACCTACACACACATATGTATATGGATATTTACATACATATATATGTATGTACATAATTACAAATATATATATATATGTATATATGTATATATATAATATATGTATATATATATAATATATATATATGTATATATATAATATATGTATATATGTATATATATATGTCTATATGTATATATGTATATGTATATATGTATATATGTATAGGAATATATGTATATATGTATAGATGTATATATATATATATATGTATATATATATGTATATATATATATATGTATTTATATATGTGTGTGTACATATATATAGTAGCAACAGAAAAAAGGAATTTCGATTATCCCCACGTGGTGAGTTGTAATGTATGTAAGAAATTTAAAAAAGTAAAATACGCACACTTACATAGTTTTAATATATTTTTTAATATATCGACCGGTTTCGCTATCGCTATTCATGATATTATGTTTTACTTATTTTAATATATATTTTTTTAAAGAAGAAA
The DNA here is from genome assembly GCF_006345805.1 of Octopus sinensis. Lineage (NCBI taxonomy): Eukaryota > Metazoa > Mollusca > Cephalopoda > Octopoda > Octopodidae > Octopus > Octopus sinensis. The sequence goes on along the minus strand of NC_043016.1, from coordinate 5,014,715 downwards.
TTTTGTCCATGTTGTGTGTGATGAAATTCACTAGTGAATGACTTCACAAGTAGATAAATTAAGGGAGGTAATTAGTTATCGTTATTATTGTTATTGTTGTGGGTAAGGAAGATAACTGTTCAGCTTTCGGTAATGGAGGGGAGTATATATGTACAAAGACAAGTTTCCAAAACATTGTTTAGTGACGGGATTTATGTAGTGATGTAATCCTGAATTGAAATATGTAAAAAGATTTTAAAAATTGGTTATGCGTGCATATTAAGACGTGTTCTGCATTTTTCAATGAAAAATGTTTCTTTATTTAAACGTTCTAGTGGAGAGATTGTGTCTTTGCACTGGTAGAAGGGGAAAACTGTGAAATTCGGTTAGATGTTACCTGCACATTTTTCTATATGTTCACTGAGAGGAATTTACCTGTATTGCGGGAAACGGATTTGCTCTGTATGGAGAGTGGTTCTCTTTCTCAAAGTCATAGTGGTGTCCGCAAACCGACCAGGTTATTACATAAATTACATAGGTTCTCAGAGGCACAAGTGAAACTAGTTTTAATTATGAACCTCTGTCCTTGGTTGAAAAGGAAATCCGAGCCTTCAAGCAGGCTGGGGCAGGTTCCACAGTTTGGGCGTCCACATTTTTCAACCGTTGGCTTCGTGGTTGTTTTGTAAAGCTTCGCATTTGTTAGTAGTCTCTTTAGCGATTTGTCTTGTTTTTTTGCATTTGATGAGTTTGTGTGTTTTCAGGATGTCGTTCATTATATATATATATATATATATATATATATTAAGGTATGTAGAAAAATACAACATGAACAAGAACGTATAACTCTTAGAAGACGACACAATAAACATGGACAGGACATTCGAACCCCTCAGTCTTCAGTCAAGAACCGGATCATCGTAGTAATTTCATATATATATATATATATATATAATCCGTATTCGCTTAATAGAAAAAAAGGAAATGTAGAGTTGAAAGCTAATAATTATTTATTAATAAAATGATACTTAATTGTACTTATTAAATAAATTGTAAGTTCATAGCTTAACTTTGCATTTGTAAGGTATCAACACAATATCATTTGGGAAAAAATATACAATAAAAGATTACATGTTAACCTCTTAGTTCAAACTGGCAGACTAAGTATGTGGAATTAGTTTATTTTTATTTTTGTGTGTGCGTGAGAGATAACGGATTAATTTGAATATAAGAAATAAAGTAAAATAAATAAGGTAGAATAAAATAAAATAATATAAAAAGCATATACCATAAAATAATGTAAATAAATAGGAATAGAACAAAAAATAAGAAAGAGTAGAATAGACTCTTTGTATTGATCAGTGCCCATTGGTGGGAGAAGTTTAAATTAGTTTACATGCGATTAAGCGTTTCAGAAAATATCAAATTACAACGGTTTCACAATATATGCGTGTGTGGAATTCTACGGTAATAAAAGACTTAGAGTAATAATCGCATGCATACATACATACACAAAAAGATATATATATATACACATACACGCTCATACATATATATCTTTTCCCCTGATGATATTGTGTTGATACCTTACAAATGCAAATTTAAACCATAAATTTGTAATTTATTTAATAAGCACAATTGAAACAGCTGTAAGAAGTGTGAAGTATCCTTTTATTAATAAATAATTATTAGCTTTCAACTCTGCATCTTTTTTTCTATTAAGCGAATACGGATTATATATATATATATATATATATCACGTGACCGACCAGACCATCAGATGTTGTTACACATCGCTGGTCACAATGCGTTCGCATTGTTTTAGCCTTCGAATGACGCCACCCCGCTGGCTAAGCGAGCAGGCCAACAGAAGAAAGGGTGGGAGGAAGTGGTGGAAGAGTACAGCAGGGATCACCACCATCCCCTGCCGGAGCCTCGTGGAGCTTTTAGGTGTTTTCGCTCAATAAACACTCACAACGCCCCGGTCTGTAAATCGAAACCGCGATCCTGCGACCGCGAGTCCGCTGCCCTAACCACTAGGCCATTTGCCTCCACACAGACACACACACAGACACACAGACACACACACACGACACACACACACACACCCCACACACATATATATATATATATACATATATAATATTATATATATATACATAATATGTTGTACCAGTGATGTTCACTGCCTTAACACTTCTATCAACACACACACACACACACACACAACACACACGTTCACAGACAGATGATATCCACTCTTTCTGTCTCTTCTCTCTCTCTCTCTCTCTCTCTCTATTTTTCTCTTTCTCTGGCTTTTTTCTCCTACACTCCCTACATCCACGCTTACATATCAAGAGAAGAAGTAATTATTTCCTCTTACTTATTTGTATATTAGATATAATTAATTAACAGATGCCGCTGAAATGAAACCTTATATCTAAATGACCATCCATGCATATATTACAATCTTCCAGGCATCTCAAATTTGTAGCAACGTGAACAGCAAGATATTCAGTCAACTCCGAGATTTAACAGATTGACTTAAATATACATAGATTTCTTTTCACATAAACTTTTTTCTGTTCCTACCAGAACTGTATTCTCCCGGCAATAACGCTCCCGTCAAATGTGTAATTTTTTATATTTTCATTATTTCCACTTTCCACGATAACACTTTCCAATTTAAATTTTGAAATTATCTTCCCTAACAATATTTTCTTGCAACTTCTAATACATAAAGAAGAAGAAAGGGCATTTTCCGATAAGATCAAGTTTATCAGAATTTCAATGAAGAATTAAAAAAAAAAATTTTTTCGTTAAATCCGTTTTACAAAATAAATAAATTATTAATATTTCACTGTTCAGTAAAATACTTTTTGTATGTCTGAGTAAAAGGTTATAGTATATATTTAAAATAGTATATTTTTCTTTTATATTATTTCAATAATTCGATTATATTTTCCCCACTCTTAGAATGCTTCTCCCCGACTATGAATTTAAATATATTTTAACCTATTGATATCGCATCGCGTTATTCTAGTAAAATATTTCTTAACTATTTGAATTTATTAGACTAGTATCTTAAAAATACGAAAACATTCAAATACAGGGATCAATATCGATCCCGCAAACCGATATTAAAACTTCAAAAATTTATCTCTCCTTTCTCTTTCCTTTTCTCTCCCCCCTCTTCTCCCCCTTCTCTTTTCTCTTTCTCATACGCAAGTACAAAACAAATTACATGCGCACGTACACACACACATACACACATATACACACATAGTTGCGCTAATATATGTATCATCTATGTATGTATATATGAATGTATGTATATATAGTATGTATATGTAGGCTTCTACAGATATAGATATATGCATATGCATATTAATGTTTGCACATGTGTTTGTGTGGAGGGGTTTCAGTATTTAGAAAAATTGACCTTGCTGCAAACTTTGCCATTTCTTCAAATGAAGTGCAGTGTAGCAGAAGCCAGGAAGAATCGGAAAATTGAAGCAGCAACAGCTGAAAATGTTTGCGATTTTATAATGCCATTCCTTGAACAACCGCACAGCCGTGTTTACCCTCAAATTATATATATATATATATATATATTTCTTTACTACCCATAAGGGGCTAAACACAGAGGGGACAAACAAGGACAGACAAACGGATGAAGTCGATTAAATCGACCCCAGTGCGTAACTGGTACTTTATTTATCGACCCCGAAAGGATGAAAGGCAAAGTCGACCTAGGCGGAATTTGAACTCAGAACGTAACGGCAGACGAAATACGGCTACGCCCGGCGTGCATATATATATGTGTGTGTGTGTGTGTGTGTGTATAATATATATATATAATATATGAAGTAGAGACCTAAAACATGTATACATTTCATTTTAAAAATTTAATAGAATCTATAGAGAAGATTAGATATTTTAATGAACGGCTGTTTTGGAAACTGATGACCGTTCCGCTGATTCAGTTCTCATAGCATCATGCAATGAATTTGCAAAAAATTTGCAGAAAAATTTCGTTCGTTTTTCTCCGCATTCTCATTCAATGGCTAAACTTAATACATTGACTGCGGCTAGTTGTGTACCGTGAATTTTATCTTCCTTAAAAATATGCCCAATGATGTGAAGTCCGACGAACGCGGATGGTATTCTACTGAACCATTTTGTCCAATCCACCCTTTGGAAATAGTTTGAAAGTGCTCCATTTAGCTGGAAATGTTCTTCCATATTGTTCATGGCTCAGTTTGAGAGTCCAAGAAAATGGGATCAGTCACACTGCTGTCAAAATACGTAAGGGTCCAATTGATACACATGGTGTTCCTCCACAATATGCTGATTTTCAGGTCCCCAGCTGGTGCAGTTGATGGGGTTAAATTGAGCCATTTAATTTGAACATAGCCTCTTCACTCCAAACAGCTTTTTTGGAAATTGTGTGAATCTCCGACACATTTTGCTACGTACAACTCTTCGGTCACAATCATCTCAATTGAGAGCACGGATTATTTTTGGAACAGAACGCATGTGTGAGTGTGTGTGTATGTGTGTGTGTGTGTGAGCGTGTGCGTGCGTGCATGTGCGAGTGTGTGCGTGCGTGTGCACATGTATGTATGTGTGTGTGTGTGGGCGTGTATTTGATTGAGAATACATTTCTCTGAAAGCCATCAAAATTTAAAAGGGTAAAAGGGGGTACCCAAAAGAAATCGAAACTTTGCAATAGAATGTACCTAGTTTTACACGTTTACGCTTTTATCGCCTTCAAAGAATTTTCTATTTGAAGCGACGCGTCGCTCCAGCTTCTTTTCCCACTCTCTTTACTCTTTACTCTTTACTCTTTACTCTTTTACTCTTTTACTTGTTTCAGTCATCTGACTGCGGCCATGCTGGAGCACCGCCTTTAGTCGAGCAACTCGACCCCGGGACTTATTCTTTTGTAAGCCCAGTACTTATTCTATCGGTCTCTTTTGCCGAACCGCTAAGTAACGGAGACGTAAACACACCAGCATCGGTTGTCAAGCAATGCTAGGGGGACAAACACAGACACACAAACACACACACGCATATATATCTCTATATATAAAACTGAAATGCGTTTTTACCGCTTGGATCGCTTTCAATGCCACTACATCCCGTCCGATTCGCTCCAAATTTTACAGGGACATGTAGAATGAGGTGACGATGCGCGTGGGCTACCCTAGAAATCCCTATCTTAAAAGGTGTGGTTGCTAGGGGCCATCTTCCTCACTCACCCTACTTCCTCCAGTACTCTCTCACTCCTCTTCATTTGACAATGCGACTACGGTTATTTAATGTAAAGTCTTCCTCAAATCACTCTCTCGCTGTTTCCTCTCTTCCAAGAACATTTTCACTCACTCTTATCTCTTACCTTCCCATACATTTTACTCATGTATCTATCAGCGTTCATAGTCAGAAACAAATATTACATCGCCATCCCCAGCGCCATCGCATTCTATTGTCTTTTTGTTTTTGGTTTTTTACTGTTTCATTTCCCTATTAGTGGTTTTATCTCTAATTTAATTTCTACAGCGTGCACGCACACACACACACACACACACACACACACACACACACACACAACACACACACACCTATATGTGGCCCCAGTACACCCGAATGAAATCGGGTTCTCTTCATCAAATGTGAAAAGGGGTCTACAATTATCATCGCCACAACTTATGTATGTCTTCCTCACGCACTCACTCTTTTTCCTAATGATAATTATCATCGCCACCACCACCACCAACACACAATCTGGACAATCTTTCTCTTATAACAAATCATGTTTACATTGCAACGACGTCTGCCACCTCCGCCGTCTCTATTTATTCTGCAAATGACCAGAACTCGGGAAACTTGGTTGAGTGTTCTATGGTCTATGACCAGAACTCGGGAAACTTGGTTGAGTGTTCTATGGTCTATGACCAGAACTCGGGAAACTTGCTTGACTGTTCTATGGTCTATGACCAGAACTCGGGAAACTTGGTTGAGTGTTCTATGGTCTATGACCAGAACTTGGGAAACTTGGTTGGTCCTCATCTTATAAATGTGGCCCCAGTAGACCCAAATGAAATCGGGTTATATTAACAAAATGTGAAAAGGGGTCTAAATGGGGCTGGAAGGGGATTAAAATTTAAAGGAGCGGGTGTTTAGCAATTCTCTGTTACATCAAGCTAAAAAATTTGCGCCAGCCTTTTAATCGTCAATGTGTTGCCGTCCATGATGAAGAAGTTTTGAATGCTTGCCATTGTGAGTCTACTGTCGTGAGAAAGAATCAATTCAAAACTTGGTTTTTAGGGATTTTCTTTACATCAAGTTCAAAATTTTACGCCAGCCGTTGAACTGTCAATACGTTGCTGTCCGTCGTTAAGAAATGCCAGCCATGGTGACTCTACTATCCTCAAATTCTATCCCTTCAAACTTTGGTTTCCAATATTTTATTATTTTTATTCAGCTCGCAAGTTCGTCTGTCCCTTTTAAATGTTAGTGTTTTGCTGTCTGTCTTGAAGCAGACTTTTCCGTTGTTACTGCCTGATATTTATGATTGATCTTTCTAAATATTTTATTTCTCAACTTACTCAAGATCTTTTGTTGTTTATAAATGGGAGAGAGATACATAAAGATAGAGAGTAAGAGAAGCGAGGGAGAGTCCGAGAGAAAGGAAGAGTAAGAGAGTGGGAGAAAGTGAGAGAGAAAGGAGAAAGAAACAAAGAGGGAGAATCATCATCATCATCATCATCGTTTAACGTCCGTTTTCCGTGCTAGCACGGGTTGGACAGTTTGACAGGGGTCTGGGAAGCCAGGAGGCTGCACCAGGCTCCAGTCTGATCTGGCAGTGTTTCGACAGGTGGATGCCCTTCCTAACGCCAACCACTCTGTGAGCGTAGTGGGTGCTTCTTTCGTGCCGCCTGCACAGGTGCCAGGGGGGGCTGGCAGCGCCCACGATCGGTTAGTGCTTTTTACGTGCCACCAGCACAGAAGCCAGTCAAGGCGGCGCTGCAATCCGCCACGTTCGGATGGTGCTTTTTACGTGCTGAAAGGAAGCAACAGAAAGTAACAACCACACTCTTACCCGCGCGTAGAGCGGGTCACCTTCAGCTAGTATACATATATACGACGGACTTCTTTCAGTTTTCCGTTTACCAAATCCACTCACAAGGCTTTGGTCGGCCCGAGGCTATAGTAGAAGACACTTGCCCAAGGTGCCACGCAGTGGGACTGAACCCGGGACCATGTGGTTGGTAAACAAGCTACTTACCACACAGCCACTCCTGCGCCCACTGTTGCAAGAAGCTCTGGAACTTTTCTGAAGTGATCCCTTTAGGGACTTTTTTCATTCGGGAGCACAAAAAAAAATGTTACAGGGAGTAAAATCGGGTGAATAGGGAGGTCGATAAGCGGGGTCATGCCATTTTTGATCACAAACTGTCCAACACTAAGGCGGTGTGCTCAGGCGCATTGTCATGATGAAACCACCACACCCTACTTTTCCACTGGTCGGGGCATTTTCATCCCCCCGTGTCTCACAAACGCTTCAGAACTGCCAAGTAAAATGCCTGGCTAACAATTTGACCCAGGAGGAATAAATTCTGTGTGGACAATTCCATTCACATCAATCAAATAAATCAGCATCGTTTTGTCATTCGACTTCACTTGCTCCAGCATGGCCGCAGTCAAATAACTGAAATAAATAAAAGAAAATATATACGTGTGTAGAAATTACACACTAAGAGGAGAACCACTAAATGGTCTCCTTACACACTGAAAAGAGATGTCAAATCCTCAAACCACGAAAAATACATTCTTATTTATAGCACGTTGAATGTAAGCGGGCATGACAATTTTAAAAAGTTAAAAAGACCAGCTATTTCTATACTTCAAGGTTTCACCATTAATAATTAAATATATTATCTGCGGATCTTTAGTAGAAACTGCTGGAGATGTATAATTATAAAATTCAAATACATACCATATCTCTAAGGACACACATGCATATCGAGTGTTTACGCTATACGTAGTAAATTCAATTCAAATGCCTTCCATCAACGCGCCAAGCCTGAAAAAAAGTAGCAGTGAATAAAAATTCAGGAGTAAATTATCCGACTCAAGACTTAAAATTTTTAAATATAATTATATAAAGGGTACAAATTATTAAAAATAATAATTAATATCAGTGGCCAGCATACGTAAAATTGTTCGTAGACCTTAAAATAAATAAAAGTGTATTTCTCGTGGGTTGGGGGTTTGACATCTCCCTTCAGCATATAAGGGGACCACTTAGTGGCTCTCCTCTTAGTGTGTAAGATATTTAGATATATATATATATATATATATATATATATATACTATATAATATATATATATATATATATGTGTGGTGTGTGTGTGTGTGTGTGTGTGTGTGTGTGCGTGTCGTGTGTGTGTAATATCTATATATATATTCCATCTTCCCGTGATATCTAAATGTATATTCTATGATTAATGTTAGAGTTATGAAATGTTATGTGGATGACCTTACATTTGTTTGTTCTATAACCTTAGTTTGGTATATATATATCTATATATATATATATATATATATATATATAGTAATCCAAACATGAAAAACACAAACGAAAAACACAACCAACGCGAGGACGTGGAATAAGTATAGTGTATTGGACGGTCAGGAAAGGAAAAGAAAGAGGAGGATTTTAACGTTTCGAACGGGGATCTTCGTCAGAAACATAGGAAAAGGAAAGATTCAAGGAACGGAAGACGGAGGAAAAAAATGACCAACGATACACACGCGTCACACACCACACACACACACACACACACACACACATATATATATATATATATATATATACGATTAATATTAAGGAAGTTATTTCCGACCTCCACAAGGGAAGAAATTCAATTTAGTGGTACTAAACGAATTGCTCCCTTTAAGTGCTACTAAACGAATTATTACACACACACACACCACACACACACACACACACACATATATATATATGTATATATATATATATGTATATATATATATATATATATATATATATATATATATATTTTAAGAGACAGAACCACATTCAAGCAACTCAATCTATCTATGATAGAGATATATAATATTAAATTTTATCAAAATTAATATCTACAACTCTTATTCTGAATCCTATATTAAATCATATAGACTACGTGCGTTTCGTGACAATATCTACCGATATTGCTGAAATAGAAGGTCTCGAAATTCAGTACCATATCAATCCGACTATACTGCCAATCTTCAGGTCTGGATTATATAAAACTATTTTACTATTTACATCCAATATAAAGATATTACAATCCCAATTATACAACAAGAAATCGCCGAAATAATTTTTTATTACTAAATAAGGAACAAAAATGAGGAATAAAAATAATAAAAATAAGAAAAAGAAATTTTACTTAACTTTTTGGTAATTCCTTGCCGCGAATTAATCGTGGCTTCCAAGTGAAGAAGTATATCCAAACCTTGAGAGCTCCAGTATAGGGGAGATAATTCATATTAACATTTAAGAATTCTTAAAATATATTTACTATTTTTTATATTTACGCTATGAGGTAAGTAAGTGATAAAAAAAACTAGGAGAAGCCGGAAATAACTGTATGATGGGAATAGTTCAGTGAGAGATAAATATATCAATTTAAATACACAGCTAAAAGAGCTACTAATATTTGTATGCTTTTATCATAACTGAACAGACATATTTATAAAAAATGCCATGTACATTAAAGCAATCTCTCAGGCTCTGTTTGTGCGTTATATATATCATTAATGTGTGTGTGTGTGTGTGTACGAGTGGTACTGAAATATCCCTGGCTTTGGGTAAAATTACATCTAGGAGGATCAGTTATGATTTTATTCAACATATTCACCCCTCAGATTCACATACTGCAGTGGCCCATGACTCGTTGTAAGCTCAGTAAAAGAAGTCGAAACGTCGGGCCTCCAGCCTTGCCTTTAACGATAGCCTTAAAATCAGGAGCTTTTCAGTACCTCCTCATATAAATGTACCTGTAATACATATCTGTGTATATATGCATATATATATATATATACATACACGTGAGGAGGCGCAATGGCCCAATGGTTAGGGCAGCGGACTTGTGGTCGTAGGATCGCAGTTTCGATTCCCAGACCGGGAGTTGTGAGTGTTTATTGAGCAAAAACACCTAAAAAGCTCCACGAGGCTCCGGCAGGGGGTGGTGGCGATCCCTGCTGTATTCTTTCGCCACAACTTTCTCTCACTCTTTCTTCTGTTGGCCTGCTCGCTTAGCCAGCGGGGTGGCGTCATTTGGAGGCTAAAACAATGCGAAGCGCATTGTGACCAGCGATGAGTAGCAACATCTGATAGCTTGGGCGGTCACGGTGATCACGGTGATATATATATATATATATTGCGTGCGTGTGTGTGTACATATACACACCTATACATATGTACATATGTATAGGTGTGTATGTGTGTGTGTGTGCGTGCGCGCGTGCGGTCGCACACGAAAGCGCATGTATAGCAACGTTCAGACGTTTGCTGCAAGGATCGACGCGATTCTAAAACTTTGGGTTCAGTAGAAATTTCCATTCCCCATCCGTATATTCAGCACATTCCGACTAAAAACAAGAAATCTCCCAGGAGGCTAGAATGTGGAATTCGAGCGATGCTACAGTAATTTGTATGATTGGTAAAAAAAACGTCAGCAATTTCGGGGGCTGGGCCATCGTTGACTAGCTCGACCCCAGTGGTGGATTGATTCTTCTTCTATCGACCCTAAAAGGATGAAAAGTACAGTCGACCTCCCGCAATTTGTCTGAAAGGGACCATATGTCTGAAAGGACTACCGCAAGGTATTTTGCACGACGTACGAGTGATTCTTGCCAGCCCGCCGCTTTCCATATTACCGTGACAGCATAATCAGTTATTCAGGCTCCCAGCATTATACACGTGTTTCCAGAAATCGCATTAAAGTACTAATTATAATTTTCTCTGTTTTCAATTTCAATACATACATACACACATACAAGCATGCATGCACACACTCACACACATACATACATACATACATACATACATACATACATACATACATACATACATACATACGTACATAATACATACATGCATGCATACAGACACATACATACATACATACATATAAACATACATACATACATGCATGCATACACACACACATACATACATACCTACATACATGCATGCATGCATACACACACACACACACACACACATACATACATACATACATACATACATACACACATACATACATACATGCATGCATACATACATACATACATAAATACATACATACATACATACATACATACATACATACATACATACATACGTACACATACACATATATACATGGATACATTATGTATGTGTGTATATATATTAGCACATGCGTGCATATATAATTATATAGATGTGTATATGTATATGAATAAGCAAATTTATACATTTCTGTATGTATATATTGATGCAGGATTGGCTGTGTGGTAAGTAGCTTGCTTACTAACCACATGGTTCCGGGTTCAGTCCCACTGCGTGGCACCTTGGGCAAGTGTCTTCTACTATAGCCTCAGGCCGACCAAAGCCTTGTGAGCGGATTTGGTAGGCGGAAACTGAAAGAAGCCCGTCGTTTATATGTATATATATGAATGCGTATATGTATGTGTGTGTATATATATTTGTGTGTCTGCGTTTGTCCCCACCAACATCACTTGACAACCGATGCTGGTGTGTTTACATCCCCGTAACTTAGCGGTTCGGCTTACAAAGAATAAGTCCTCGGTTTCGATTTGTTCGACTAAAGGTGGTGCTCTAGCATGGCCACAGTCAAATGACTGAAACAAGTAAAAGAGTAAAGAATATATATATATATATATACACAGGCGCAGGAGTGGCTGTGTGGTAAGTAGCTTGCTAACCAACCACATGGTTCCGGGTTCAGTCCCACTGCGTGGCATCTTGGGCAATTGTCTTCTGCTATAGCCCCGGGCCGACCAATGCCTTGTGAGTGGATTTGGTAGACGGAAACTGAAAAGAAGCCCGTCGTATATATGTATATATATGTATATATGTGTGTGTGTTTGTGTTTGTCCCCCTAGCATTGCTTGACAACCGATGCTGGTGTGTTACGTCCCTGTCACTTAGCGGTTCGGCAAAAGAGACTGATAGAATAAGTACTGGGCTTACAAAGAATAAGCCCCGGGGTCGAATTGCTCGACTAAAGGTGGTGCTCCAGCATGGCCGCAGTCAAATGATTGAAACAAGTAAGAGTAAAAGAGTATATATATATATATATATAAACAAGAAGGGTAGTAATATTATTTACTACCAGGTGCCCAGCACAAAAGACGAATTAGTCATAAGACAAAAATATTATTCATGTAGTTATACAATTAAGGGCTCCTAAATAAAGATGCCGAGTGCTGGGAACATAAAAAGGGGATGAATTTATCGAGAGTGAAAATCAAAAACGTTTACCGATAACTTTAACAACTCGTACCGCGGTTTCTGCTTCTTTCTAGCAAAACACAGAATATGTTTGCTAAGGCCAGCTTCATCAGCGAGTCGCCTGAATTTAATCGAGGTCTGCAGCGATGTGGGACTATATGTTACATCCGACTACTAGCAGATCTTAACTTTTCAAATCTCTGCGCGCAGACGCAATTTACACGGGCATGCCGGGAAGAATTTTACGAATAAATTCATCATGTAGTATGCGAATATAAACAAGAAGGGTAGTAATATTATTTACTACCAGGTGCCCAGCACAAAAGACGAATTAGTCATAAGACAAAAATATTATTCATATAGAAAAATATTATTCATGTAGTTATACAATTAAGGGCTCCTAAATAAAATGCCGAGTGCTGGGAACATAAAAAGGGGATGAATTTATCGAGAGTGAAATCAAAAACGTTTACCGATAACTTTAACAACTCGTACGCGGTTTCTGCTTCTTTCTAGCAAAACACAGAATATGTTGCTAAGGCCAGCTTCATCAGCGAGTCGCCTGAATTTAATCGAGGTCTGCAGCGATGTGGGACTATATGTTACATCCGACTACTAGCAGATCTTAACTTTCTAATATATATATATATATATATATATAGATATAATATAACATATATATATATATATATACACACATGTATATATAAATCTCCATATATATACATATATACATATACACACTATCAATATGTGTAATTATATATGTATGTACGGGTACGTAAACACACACCAATCGGTTTTCAAGCGATGTTGGGGGGACAAGCACAGACACACAAAAATATACACACACATACATATATATATATATTATATATATATATATATATATATATATACTATATATTATAACATACATATATATCCGAGGGGTTTCCTTCAGTTTCCGACTACGAAATCCACTCACAAGGCTTTGATCGGGCCGAGGCTACAGTAAAAGGACACTTGCCTAGCAGTCACTCTGCGCCTATATATATATATATATTATATACATATAATACATACATAATACTAGTAAATATATTATGCACCGTTGGTTGTATTTAAGGTTTTAGACTGCTGTATACAAAATGTTTTGAAGAAGGAAAAATAAAATGAGTTTTGGAAGGAAGGAGTTGCGTGAGATTAAACACGAACAGAAACCATTTTCAACCGAAATAGATCAGATATGTGTTTTAGTGTCATGGTTGCCTGATATCTGTTGATAAGCATCTCCTAAAGGGCGGTTAACATAATTTCAGTCTATGGCTGCCTCTACTTTCTCTCATAATATCATATATATATGTATATATAGACATATATATATATATAGCTTATATTATATAATATATATATATATAGATATTATATATATAGA
>NC_043016.1:4990783-4995783 GCF_006345805.1 Octopus sinensis | reverse complement strand
CGATGTCGAGTACTACCAAGCTCAACATCCTGGTGGCAGACTTAGTTAGAGTAATGAGGAATGTATCTCCACTATGCCAACCACAAGAACGACAACAACACATCCAGCACTTCATATTCCGAATGCAACGCTCCGGATACACACAATATTACAGAATCAGAGTGTATAAAGGAGCGAAAACAAGATTGGAACGCATTCTAAGTGATGACGAAACGGTATATGCCCCACTGTACCGCAACAAGATCTCGCATATGTTAGAGAGAGACACCAACAAAAGAAATAAAACCAATACTTGGTATGATAACAAGAAATTTCACAGTGTAATGTTTGTTGACGCCACACCTAAGAACGAATTGTGTAAGGCATTCAAGAAAATCCTGCACACAACTGGCCTTAAGATCAAGGTTGTAGAAAAGACAGGTAGGACTATCAAATCTATATTATGTAGATCATATCCATTTGATAGATTCACATGTCAAAATAATTGTGCAGTATGTTCTACAAACCCACATGTGAACTGAAAAACCAAGAGCATTGTATACCAAATTAAGTGCCAAGAAGGAGCTTGCGCGACTAACCCAGAGTCATACATAGGTGAGACTTCTAGGAGTATCAATGATAGGTTCAAAGAACACCTGGACAACTACATTGAAAAGAAACCAAACTCCATCCTCTATCAGCATGCTGTAGACTGCCACAAGGGCTCCTTAGGGAGACTTAAGTTAAACATCTTATCCACACATCCCACTGATGCAATGCTGAGACAGGTCACGGAAGCTGTCTGTATACAAGAATACAAACCCACTCTCAACCGAAAATCCGAATGGGGCAACATCCAGATTCCACTCGGGAGTACCATTCTATAGCCACCCCTCTCTCTCTTTTTTACATGTAGTAATCCCGCGTTCGGCTGTGAACCGAAAAGTTGGTGGTTCGAGCCCACCCAGGGACGGTTGAGCTTCTTTGAAGGCGGCGAGCTGGCAGAAACGTTAGCACGCCGGGCGAAATGCTTAGCGGTATTTCGTCTGCGTTACGTTGTGAGTTCAAATTCCGCCGAGTTCGACTTTGTTTTTCATCCTTTCGGGGTCGATAAATTAAGTATCAGTCACGCATTGGGGTCGATGTAATCGACTTAATACCTATATCTGTCCTTGTTTGTTCACTCTGTGTTTAGCCCCTTGTAGGTAATAAAGAAATAGGTACTAAAATACATATATGCAGTTATATATAACCGTACGAGCGTACATTGTTTGATATGTATGTACGTATATGTAAATGTATATGTGTGTATAAATGTGTATATGTGTTGTGTGTTGTGTATGTTAATGTATAAGGATGTACATGCATGCACATATGAGTATGTGTAAATATATATATATGTCTTATATAGGTATGCATGTAAAAAAATATTAAATAAAAAAAGGATAAATAGAATAAAATAAAGCAAGTTTGAATTTTAACCGTTTCCTTGAAAAGAGTGTCATATATATGTATAATCCGCTCCTTGTAAAAGTTTGAGCGACTCTGCACAAGTAGGAAGAACAAACAGCTGAAAAAGATGGAACTTTACCCGCTGGATTTTTCTCAGAAAAATATACCTATCCCTGCACGGAAACAATATATCAAAGTCTTATAGAGAAAACGGAAGAGTTTATTAGAAGACTGAGATGGAAAGCCTTCTTCTTTGATAATAAACAGAAAATAGAAGGAAACAAATATGGATTTAAATCTCCCAGAAAACCGCCACCGATTCCGGAATTAGAAGCCTTCGAGAAAGACCTTTTCGAGCTTATTAGGAAAATTAAATTCCGCAATATACCAACCAATTGCAGACAAATATGAGAGAAAAAATTAAGGAGATTAACGACTCGAATAAGATCTTCGTTAATTCTGACAAGACAAGGAACTTATATGCACTTGATAAGGACGTTATAAACGCCTGATTTCGAATAGTGTCACGGACACATACAAAAAAGACTACACAAATATATACAAAGAGGTGAACTTAGAAGCAAGAGGAATAGCTAACGATCTTAAGATTAGCGATAGGATTGAATACCTTTCACCACGACCAGCTTTTATTACTCTGAAAGACCATAAAGCCAATTTTAGTAGAAACCCCAAATGTAGATTGATAAATCCGGCTAAAACTGAGATAGGAATTATTAGCAAAAATATTTTGGACCGTATTTTAGTTAAGTTAGATAGTGAAGTAGACTTGAGAATTTGGAAGAATAGTAAGTCAGTTATAGAGTGGTTTAAAGGTATTAGCTATAAGAATAATTGTAGTTTCACACAATTCGACATTATTGACTTTTAACCCGTCAATATCTAGGACGTGCTCCTAAGGGCATTGGACTTCGCCAAGCAGTATGTCAACATCGATAGCTCGGAAATTGAAATTATTATGCATGCGAGGAAATCGCTTCTTTTTTTCGAGGATTCCACCTGGATTAAGAAGACTGAGGATTCTCTTTTCGATGTACCGATGGGGCTGAATTATGTATGCTCATAGGAGCCTATATTATGTATGCTCATAGGAGCCTATATTCTCCATAATCTAAAAATAGAATTCCCATTTATAGATGCAGGTTTATATAGGGATGACGGCCTTATAGCCACGCATAATCTAAACGGCCATGAATCAGATAGACTTAGGAAGGACCTTATAGCTTTCTTTCAAAGGATGGGCTTACGGATTACGATAGATGCTAACCTGAATAGTGTAGATTTTTTTAGACGTAAATTTTAATGTAAGATCGGATAGATTTAAACCTTTCCGTAAGCCCAATGAAAAGCTATCGTATATTAGCAAAGATTCGAACCATCCACCAGTTATCCTTAGCAACTTAGTCAGCAATGTAGGTAGAAGAATATCTTCAATTTCTTCGGACGAGGCAGCATTCCATAATGCTGCACCTTATTACGATAGCGCATTAAAGAATAGTGGATTCTCGGAGAAGATCCAGTTCAACCAGCTTAATGCTAATAATAATGCTGCACGAAGAACTAGGACCAGGAAAGTTTTTTGTGGTTCAACCCGGCTTTCAATTTGGCCGTAAAGACTAATATAGGTAAGGAATTTTTGAGATTAGTCTCTAAGCATTTTAAGCAGGGTCATAAACTCTACAGAATATTTAATAGAAGAACCCTGAAGGTTAGCTATTCTTGTTGCAGAAATTTCGCCTCTTACTAGCCAACATAATAGGAAGCTAATTGAGATTAGACATGGTGCCGAGCCCATTAAGAAATGTAATTTCAAAAACGAAAGCTCCTGTCCGTTAGAAGGGAAATGTCTAGTGAAAGGAGTAGTTTATAGAGCCAAGGTGCAAGTGGAAGGCTCATCGGAATACAAGACATACACAGGGGCTTCAGAAAATTCATTTAAAACAAGATTTTATTCTCATAAAAATTCTTTTAAATATCCAGAGAATAGGAAGAAAACCAGCCTAGCAAAAATGTCTGGGAACTAAAAGAAAAGGAAGCCCCACCTTTCAACGTGACATGGAGCATTCTGGACAGGGCGGCACCATACAGGCATGGAGCTTACAAATATAATTTCAAGTGCAGACTGGCCTATTAGAAAAAATGCACATCTTATTCAAAGACAATAATTCTTTGAATCAAAGAAGTGAGTTAAGAACTTATGTAGGCACGCGGCTAAATTTAAAATGTCGAATATAAATATACCATATGGATAGAGTATATTTGTTTTGTTTTTGTTTTTGTTTTTCCAGTTTCAGCTCTTGAGCTGTGGCCATGCTGGGGCACCGCCATTGTGGTGAAAGAGTACAGCAGGGATCACCACCCCCTGCCGGAGCCTCGTAGAGCTTTTAGGTGTTTTCGCTCAATAAACACACACAACGCCCGGTCTGAGAATCGAAACCGCGATCCTGCGACCGCGAGTCCGCTGCCCTAACCATTAGGCCATTGCGCCTATATTTTGTATTTTTGATTTTTGATTTTGATTTTGACTCTTGAGCGCTACTATGGATTTTGATTCTGTTTCCAAGCTACGCGGATATTAATCCGTATAGCAAAGTCTTATGTTTCTACATATATATTAGGAAAAACCTACAAACTTTGTTTTCATGTTATTGTATTGCATAGGATTACCTTGATTTTTATATTACCTTGATTATTTATAAATGACCCAAAATAGGATGTTATATTTTATTTTATATGTCTTTCGTATATATTTTTATTAATGCACCCATTTTTAAAAGCAATGTTTTTTAAAAAAAGCAATGTTGTCAAAATTAGAATGTTTATATAAGTATGTGTATAGTAAAGCATATGTATTGTAAGCATGCATATCTGTGTATGTGTAAGTGAAAGTATGCTTGTGCTTAAGCACACATATACACGACGGTATGTATATGTATCCATTCAAACTTGTGTATGTATACTGGTCTCTATAGATGCCAATAACATCGTTACAAGTTTTTTCCCCACCCCTCCTTCGTTCCTTTTTCTCTCTTTCCCTTTCTTTCGTTCCCCCTCCTTGCTCAGTATATGAGAATTGCTACATAGATGAATTTTAGCTTGCGTGCGAGACGGTTTGCGTGAATATATGTACACATGCTTTTATGTGTATATTTAGATTCATATTCATACGTCTGTATATGTATGTATGGCGTTTACGCGCATCCTTTGTGTATGTTGATATATATATGTAGATTTTAATATAAATATGTATTGCAGTATTTATAACAGGTTTAATTTCTATGCATTAATTTGCACTGTCTTCATAACGGCAATAGGTTTTCCTCGGTTTTTTCCTCGGATTTTATAATTTTTATAAGTTTTTTATATATATATACATATATTTTTGACCTTTTTGTTTATCGCTCGAAGATTGACCGTTTTTTCTAAAGGGCCAATCAAACAAGTCCATTTCTTTTTAAAGGTGTAGCGTTTGTAAGAGTATAGATTGAATTGATATATAAGTTCCATTCTAGCAAAAACTGTCTGATGAACGGCAACGAGAAACTCAGAGT
>NC_043016.1:4985783-4988283 GCF_006345805.1 Octopus sinensis | reverse complement strand
ATTCACATGAAAACATAGGTTCTACATCAGTGACTGTCTCCCAGAAAGATGCTGTGACAAGAAGTTTCTCACTTCAGGTGGTTTTATGGCGCAACCCGGCACCAGTCAAGAGTATTTCTGCATCCAGTACTGGACACTAGTTTGGTATATCCAAGGCTTTTAGGAATGTGGAACTGCATCCTAGTCACGATTATTCCCAGGTCTACTCTGACACAGAGTGGTAGTGCTTATCAAAACCTCATCTTGAGTTAAATGGCATATGTGATGACAGGCTGTATGAATAGATACAAACAAACACATACAAACACACGAGTATAATATGTAATATACTTATCAATTATATTATCACTTTTATCACTTTTATCACTTTTATCACTTTTATCACTTTTATCACTTTTATCACTTTTATCACTTAATTATTTGTCATTGGACTCCAGCCATGCTAGGTCACTATCTTAAAGGTTTAATCGAATAAGTCGACTCCAGTATCTATCGGTTAATTTTGCTGAAACATTAAGTTACGGAGAAGAAAACAAACCAAGGACGGTTTTCAAGCGGTTGTAGCAGACAAGCACAATCACACATATAGGGAAGTGCGTACCCGAAAGAAACCGGAATTTTTGCAACATTATTATATTCACTTAGTTTTATATGTTAACACTTTTATCGTCTTCAAAATATGCTTCATTTGAAACGAAACATCGGTCCAGACACGTTTTCTACTGTTCGAAGCAGTCGTGGAACTCTTGCAAAGTGATGCCTTTTAACGCTTCAGTCGTTTTTTTCTTTTCTTCATCTCTTCAACATTTGCAAAACGTTTTCCTTTAAGGACTTTTTTCATCCGAGGGGAACAAAAAAAGTAGCAGGGAGCAAAATCGGGTGAATAAGGTGGGCAAAAACATGTCTCATACTCAAGGCGGTGTGCCCAGGCGCATTGTTGTGATGAAACCACCACTCTCCACATTGTCATTGGTGGAGGCGTCTTCGTCTACTGCCCCCCGTGTCCACCACTCTCCACATTGTCATTGGTGGAGGCGTCTTCGTCCCCTGCCCCCCGTGTCTCGCAAACGCTCCAGAACTGTCAAGTAAAATGCCTGGTTAACAGTTTGACCCAGGAGGAATAAATTCTGTGAGGGGACAATTCCTTTCGCATCAATGAAATAAATCGTTTTGACAATGGACTTCACTTGACGCCCCCTTATAAGGGCGTGGTGACATTGAGTGCTTCCATGGACTTGATCGATGCTTCGTTTCCGAGTTGTAGCCATAGCAACAGCTTTCGTCACCAGTCATGACCTTCGAAAAAAGGTTCGGATCAACTTCCAACTGTTCTTTCAGTTCCCAACACGCATTCAATCGCGACTACTTTTGGTCTTCCGTGAGCAAGCGAGGCACAAATTTTGATGCAATTCATTTCCTTCGCAATTCCTCGCTCAAAATTCGTTGGCAGGAGCTCCGGGACACACCAGTCATATCAACAAGTTTGTCAATTATTCGGCGACGGTCTTCCAAGCTCAGGCTATGAATTTTTATGATGTTTTCATTTCTTCGGAAGGTCGACGATCGCCTGGACGACGTTAGTTTTCAAGTGACCAGTGACCATCCCGAAAGCGCGAAAACCACTCGTAAACTTGTGTTTTGCTTAACGGTCATCTTCCTTTAGAATTTTCTTAAGCGCAACCTGTCTCTACTCATAGTTTATATTTAGAAATGATACTGATCAAATGATATTTACATAGTGATATAAATGATAATATATCTACTGATCTGCTTGGTCTTAAATATTTCCTCTTTGTTTTTGAATTGGTCAGTAATAATTTAAATGAAGTAGGAATGTTTACATGAACAGTTTTCATTTTGACAAATGGGACGGAAGAAAGTAATTATCCCATCACAATTCTATCAGGATCTGATTAATACAGCACCTAAAATGGTCTTCTGAAACACCTTCTTACTCTTTATATTGATCAGATATTATTAGTTTTAGTATTATGTATCTTCCAGAAAATGTTCTATATCCCAGGCATTGATAAGGATAAAGATGGTGTTAAATAAATCCATGTCCTTAGAATATTAGTCGATCAAATATAGGATCGATTAATACACATCGTTGATATTATCTTAAACTGTCGTATGTCCAAATTCCTCCTAATGCGTTTTTTCTCTTTTCAATATTTAATTTTACTTGCAATAGCCGGTTCCTTTGGCCAAATTATCGCATCTCCAGCTGCTTCAGATGCCAAGATATGAAAATTGTCAAAGTGTGGTAGAACGGTTTAGCATTTTTCAGAAGTGTAGTAAGTCCCACATACGACAGTTTTGCAAAAATGTTTCAAACTGAAAATATCATACATGCATGGAGATACGATTTTATGCACCCAACAGAGTATTATTGTTCAGCTGAAACGGTTGCTAAGGTAAAAAGAAATGGAATGGCGAAAGTATTTCTTTGTTTTCTGAAAAAGCAACGTTTTGGACTTACGACACTTTTATTTAATAG
>NC_043016.1:4975783-4980783 GCF_006345805.1 Octopus sinensis | reverse complement strand
CCCTCTGTGTTTAGCCCCTTGTGGGCAGTAAAGAAATAGGTATTTCGTCTGTCATTACGTTCCGAGTTCAAATTCTGCCGAGGTCGAATTTGCCTTTCATCCTTTCGGGGTCGATTAAATAAGTACCAGTTACGCACTGGGGTCAATGTAATCGACTTAATCCTTTTGTCCTTGTTTGTCCACTCTGTGTTTAGCCCCTTGTAGGTAGTAAAGAAAGAAAAATAATTTATAAAATATTTTATTCCATTTCTGCAACTATCGAAAGAAAAGTAAGTTTAATTTCCTATCATAAGTTAAAAGTAGCCCAAATTTAGAAACTCCTTTCACATAAATAAACTTACCCAACTGCATTCTGCTTTTAGAATTTTTAGAAATATGCATATTTCCAATTTGAGCAAATTTTCAATAAACCACCAGAGGAGAATCGTAAAGCCACACTCAAACTTGTGTATATCCAGTTTAACTCTATATTCATGGTTGTTATTTTTTACTTAATAACCCGAAATGTATATGCTTGTGTGTATACACACACACACACCACACATAGACACCCATACACATCCACTCACACGCGCATACATGCACGCGCGCGCGCTTACACACACACACCACACGGACACCCACACATCTACTCACATACGCAGACAAGCGCCCGAGCACACAAATACACACGCACACACACACATGTACGTACGCGCGCGCGCCCATACACACACCAATATGTATAGGTGCAGGCGTGCCTGCGTGATAAGAAGTTTGCTATCCAATCACATGGTTCCGGGTTCAGTCCCACTGCATGACACCTCGGGAGGACATTTTGTATTGCCTCACACACACAAACGCACACACACGCACGCACGCACACGCACGCACGCACACGCACGCACGCACGCACACAAACATATTTATTTATTTATATATGTATGTGAATATGGAGAGAGAGAGAAAAATAGATTCAGTGACAGAGCGAGATAGGGCTAAATAGGTAAATCTACGTATATGTATGTGTGCGCGTGTATATATATATATATATATATATATATATATATATATATATATATACATATATATATATATAATATAATATATATATATAATATATATATATAATATATATATATAATATATATATATATATATATATATATATGTTTACATGTATATATGTATATATACATATATATATATATATATATATATATACATATATCATAAGCAATAATATCTTCATATATATATACATCATATATGTATGTATATATATATCATATATGTATGTATATATATATATGATGTAGTAAAATCGGTGCAAAGAGTACAGTGACCTTACTGTGAGGAGTGATAATCCAAAGTTTCGGACATTATCCTTCAAGGAAAACTTTTTAAAAAATGAATGAGTGACCGAAGAGTTGCAACACTGTTTTTAAACGTGTAAAACTCTGACGTCTCTCATTAATTTCTCTCTGGAGAAGGACTCTCTGTCCGAAACGTTGGATTTTTTTCTATTCTTTACGGCATGTTTGCTCCTCTCGTTTTATCGATTTTGTTTTTACATAAGTCTTGCCCACGAGAATCAACACCAGCTTCTTTTGAATCTGTTTGATCACACATTCGAACACACATGCACATATGCACGTGCGCACTCAATACACCGATAGGTAGATAAATATGGAAGCATTCACACACACACACTTCATTTTGACATTACAGTAGTCCCTCGACTATCGAGGATGTTGCGTTAAAACACCGATAGGTGAAAATTTGCGAAGTAGAAACAGTACTGTATATATTTCTGTTTTTTTATAATTTGCATATATATTCATTTTATGCAAAACAAAACGACGTAAGCTGAAATAATAAACCGAGATATGTGAACTGCGATATGGCGACTGATTACTGTATTCGATGTTCAATGAAACTGCTCAGTGTCAGACACTCATAAGCTCTGAAGTAACTTTTAATTTTAATTTTCAAACCATATCTAATTCCATTTTGACTTTGCAAATTTATTCTAGGTGTCGTTCATTGCTCACCGAAACATGTCCTATTTCTTTACTATCCACAAGGGGTTAAATACAGAGAGGACAAACAAGGACAGACAAACGGATTAAGTCGATTACAACGACCCCAGTGTGTAATTGGTACTTAATTTATCGACCTCGAAAGGATGAAAGGCAAAGTCGACCTCGGCGGAATTTGAACCCAGAACGTAACGGCAGATGAAATACCTATTTCTTTACTACCCACAAGGGGCTAAATACAGAGAGGACAAACAAGGACAGACAAAGGGATTAAGTTGATTATATCGACCCGAGTGTGTAATTGGTACTTAATTTATCGACCTCGAAAGGATGAAAGGCAAAGTCGACCTCGGCGGAATTTGAACTCAGAACGTAATGGCAGACGAAATACGGCTACGCATTTCGCCCGGTGTGCTAACGATTCTGCCAGCTCGCCGCCCTCTCACCGAAACATGTCCTGCTCAATGCATGTAACTTGCGCTGATCTCTCATTCCATGGGGAGATAATCAAACTTGCTGGTGTACCTCAGTGTCTGGTGTTAAAGTCTTGCTATTAAGTATCAGAGATACTTCTGGTGAAATCTCTCAAGTAGCTTCAAGTGCCCGTACGTTGTCCTCATCTCGGACGAATATAGTAGAACCCTCAGAACACAAGACCTGTAGACACTGACGTAAACCTAAACGGTCATATCACGATCTAACTTCATCTTCAAAGTTGGTAAAGGCCAGTCAAGCTTTTCTTTCTATTTGGGTGTGAATTTCAAACTGTTGCAAATACGTATTGCCAATATATAAATATAAGTCCACAACCAAGGCGCAGGAGTGGCTTTGTAGTAAGTAGCTTGCTTACCAACCACATGGTTCTGGGTTCAGTCCCTCTGCGTGGCATCTTGGGCAAGTGTCTTCTACTATAGCCTCGGGCCGACCAAAACCTTGTGAGTGGATTTGGTAGACGGAAACTGAAAGAAGCCCGTCGTTTATATATATATATATATATATATATATATATATATATGTGTGTGTGTGTGTGTGTTTGTGTGTCTGTTTGTCCCCCCAGCCTCGCTTGATAACCGATGCGGATGTGTTTACGTCCCCGTCACTTAGCGGTTTGGCAAAAGAGACCGATAGAAAAAGTACTAGGCTTCCAAAGAATAAGTCCCGGGATCGATTTGCTCGACTACAGGCGGTGCTCCAACATGGCCGCAATCAAATGACGGAAACAGGTAAAAGAGTAAAGAGTAACCTTCAATCTCTTGTAACTCGTGAAGCCATTTAGTTCAACGTAATGCATATCTGACGCAAGAGTATATATATCATCTTTCTATTTTATAACAAGTTTGTTGTGATGGCCAAGGGAACAAATGCAATTGAAAGATCAGCTCACAATATAGATGTACCTGTGTGTATGTATGTGCGTTTGTGTAATGATGAGTGGCCTCGTGGTTAGTGTGATGATCACACCTCTAACACTTCTAGGATAATGGAGACCACCATTGACAATGACATACAACACCACCTTCAATATATATATATATGTATAACTTAGATAAAACTTAGATATGTTTCGACCAAAGATTGGTCCAGGCCATGTCTAACTTAATAGCACCACCTGATAGGATTATTCGAATCCTGTTTAAGTCAAGTTTTGTTTAAGTCAAGTTTTGTTCAAGTAGTGAGTTCTTGTTGGGTGAGTTGTATCCAATTATGGATGGCTTGTCTGGTATTCTTTGAAGGAATCTATCCAGACTCCGTTTAAAGTTGATGGGATCCTTTTCCTCTTTGATCTCCCTCGGGACAATGTTAAATAGGGCAGGGCCTGTTGAGGAAAAGAAATTATGCTGTGATCTTGAATTGGGCAGGGGACGTATGGCCCGTGGTCCCAGTCTTGGATGAACCTTGAAGCTAATGTTAAGGTCGTTTGGGCAAAGTTGGCGGTATATTCTCCACATCGTACAAATGATGTACCGCTTACGGCGACGCTGGAGGGAGTAAAGTTTTAAGGCTTTAAGGCGATCCCAATAATCGAGAGCAGCCATGCCTTCAATTCGTTTAGTGAGTGCCCTCTGGGGTGA
Organism: Octopus sinensis; assembly: GCF_006345805.1. Classification (NCBI taxonomy): domain Eukaryota; kingdom Metazoa; phylum Mollusca; class Cephalopoda; order Octopoda; family Octopodidae; genus Octopus; species Octopus sinensis. Next base: position 4,976,690 of record NC_043016.1, on the reverse strand, counting down.
CTCAATTCTGGAGATGTTTTGTCTTGTATGGGGAGACCATACAAGTTGAGTTCGGTCTGCTTCTTCATTGACGATTTGCTGGAGCTTAGTGTCATCAGCAAATATTTTCACTTTGCAGTAATGTACGACACTGGAAAGGTCGTTTATGTAAATTATGAAGAGTAGCGGACCCAAGACAGTCCCCTGGAGAATACCGCTGGTGACTTTTGCTGGGCTTGAGTGAACTCCATCAACTACAACATGTTGTGTTCTATTCGCCAGGAAATACTTAATCCAGTGTAGAACTTTTCCACGGATTCCAACATTTGCCAATTTTGAGAGTAGGCTATTATGGTCTACCCTCTCGAACGCTTTACTTAAGTCAAGATATATGACGTAAGAGTTCGAACCTGTTCCCAAAGCTTTGAGTACATCTTCAATGTGGTGTAAGAGTTGTGTTAGACAGTCCCTGCCACAGCGAAAGCCATGCTGATTTGCATTTAGGAGTTTGTGGGTCTCCAGGAAGTCAGCTATCCTTGATCTTAACACTCTTTCAAACACTTTAATGATGTGGGAGGTGAGTGAGATTGGGCGATAGTTGAGTGCGAGGAATCTGTTTCCCTGTTTGAAAACCGGGATGACCGACTGGGATAGAAACTGTTTCGGTATATAAACTGCGTCTAACGAATTTCTCCAGAGGTTGGTCGTCAATAAGACATTTTTGTCTTATTAACAAGTTTCGCTTTTTTCACTTTCGAAAGTAAAAATATTTGATTACACCTGCGTTAAACTCCATTTATTTATTCATATATTATTCAAAATATTCAACGTAAACACGAAGTTTCTACCTTTATAAACAAGGAGTTACAACATCTTTAATTGTGAGATTTTTGCTGCCCTGGTAACTATTTATTTATTTTTCCGTGTT
>NC_043016.1:4968283-4973283 GCF_006345805.1 Octopus sinensis | reverse complement strand
CCACAAGGCTTTGGTCGGCCCGAGGCTATAGTAGAAGACACTTGCCCAAGGTGCCACGCAGTGGGACTGAACCCGGAACGATGTGGTTGGTAAGCAAACTACTTACCACACAGCCACTCCTGACATTCAGAAAATCTATTACTTCGAATGCTCGTAGTTTTTATTACCTAAATTGAGACAGGAAAGTGTTCTAAACACATAATGGCTAGAATAAGTAAAGGATGGGAAAATACACTGCAATTATTAATTTGCAAGCAAAAAAAGACTGAATAATGTGCAGGTTATATGATGCCAATGTATGAAGTGAGATCTTCAAAATAGTAAATGATGGACATTGAATACGGAGGATGAATGGAGAATTGAACGAAATAAGGTGGGTGAGTTCCATGAGATCTGTATGGACGCTAAGCGTTAATGAGATGTGGGAAAAGCCGGATGAAGTTAATTAATATCATGTACAATGATAAGCAAATGAGGAAATATTTCATAATTTCACATTTTATTTGATATTTCCGTTATTCGAAGGTACACTAATATTTTATAAAATATAGAATTCTCATCCAAAGAAAACTATTCAAATTTTTACTCTATGTAACGGTGGATTCATATTCAAGAAAATATCAACTCATTTAAATGATTCTTATTGCAGTTAGATAGGTAGATATGCCATTTGGTAGATCATGCAGATCTCACGTAACATCTCATGAGACTGATCGTATGATTTCATGTTTTATGTTGTATCCACATTTAGATTTAACAGCGGAGTTCAAACAGATGCCAGCGTCAGTAAAATGTGGTATTCAGACAATAAGATGTCGACTGTACTTAGAAACTTCGATATTACAAGATGACCAACGAAAATGAAAACACTATAAAGGAAAAAGAACATCCACGATCATCTGCTAAGTTAAAAAAAAAATTGAATCAAGGACTGGCTTAGTCATGTTTAGTGATCAAACTTCCATTAAGCAATTTGCATTCTGTTCTACGTTCATTCGTCGTCCATCAACTTCAATGGACAACCTTAGATGTATAACTTCAAGAATCAAGCAATGCCTTACCATTATATGAAAAACTCATTTTACAAATGAAAAACCGGATATCTAAATATTACCTCAAGATGCAATCAAATTCTGTTGAATATGTTGAAGATTAGCCGATTCATTTGTTCATTCCGCATTAGATTCTTAAAACAGGATAATTTTGCAAAATGGCACCTTGCCATTTTGCAAAATTCACGGGAGACAAGCGTAGATCTAATTATATTAGTCTACCGGTTAAATGGCGAGGCTCAGCTTCCGTCTAGAATATATAGAAAATATATGAGATCATATATATATATATATATATATAATATATATATATATCACCGTGATCACCGTGACCGACCAGGCTATCAGATGCTGCTACACATCGCTGATCACAATACGCTTCGCATTGTTTTAGCCTTCGAATGACGCCACCCCGCTGGCTAAGCGAGCAGGCCAAGAGAAGAAAGAGTGAGACAAAGAGTGGTGAAAGAGTACAGCAAGGATCGCTACCACCCCCTGCCAGAGCTTCATGGAGCTCTTAGGTGTTTTCGCTCAATAAACACTCACAACGCCTGGTCTGGGAATTGAAACCGCGATCCTACAACCGCGAGTCCGCTGCCCTAACCACTGGGGCATTGCACCTCCACATTGTTTGTATTGTATTGGCATCCTTTCTACTCGGGAGACAATGGAGTTGCGCATGTATTTTTTTTTGTTTGTTTTTTTTTGTAGTCTAGTCCGGCTTTATTTTCATGTCCACACCTCCACACACACACTATATATATATATATATATATATATATATATATATATATGACGAAAACTCCCGGTTATAATGTTTCATTTGCGTATTTAAAAGGAAAGGTACGGCGTGTTTGGTCATAGAAAATAATAACAGATTTCAGAATAAATTTGGCCGAAATATAAGAGACAGCATTGCTGCTGTATCTGAGGCAAAAAGCTATCATAGCTATATTGTACAATATGCTGTTTGATATTTGTGATTCTGTAACTTATTCTGTTATCTGCATATTCTGTTATAAAATACAACCCTGTGTTTTAATTTCCCCGTCTCCTTATCAATTACAGCGTGTATAAGATGTATAAAGATGTATAAGAGCGAGAGGAAAGAAGACCGGGCTGATGCTGATATATGATGCGTATGGAGGATGATAAAGGGTTGGGTACAGAAGTTTTAATCATTTCATGTGGAAGAAAAACCACTGAAGAGGAAGATGAGAGGAAGATACCGGGAAAGAAGAAGTGGTGACAGCTGACACAACTACGCATGCGCTCGCGCGTGCGTGTGTGTGTGTTGAATTCATTCTTTGTTCCATTCTTCCATGTTTTGGACAAAATTTTCTCAAGCACAACGTCTCGTCATTTGGTGGTGTTCTTTGTAGAATCACGTGTGTGGTTTCTTGCCCAATTTACGCATATTTAACGGTGTATCTATAATGTCGAAGAATATACTACACACATACACACACACACACACACACACACACATACACACATAAACATACACATATACTATACGCAACATACACGCACACACACACGCGCGCACACTTATACACACAGATACACATTTACTAGACAGATAGATAGGTAGGTAGATAGATACATAGATAGATAGATAAATAGATAGATAGATAGATAGATAGATAGATAGATAGATAGATAGATAGATAGATAGATAGATAGATAGATAGATAGATAGATAGATAGATAGATAGATAGATAAAGGGGTAATTAGATAAACAGAGACACAGACAGGCAAACCGGCAAACATACATCAGTCAGTTATATGTGATGTTTGTAAAGCTGTTGTTTCAAAATGTTTTGAAGAAGGAAAAATAAAATGAGTTTTGGAAGGAAGGAGTTGCGTGAGATTAAACACGAACAGAAACCATTTCAACCGAAATAGATCAGATATATGTGTTTTAGTGTCATGGTTGCCTGATATCTGTTGATAAGCATCTCCTAAAGGGCGGTTCATAACATAATTTCAGTCTATGGCTGCCTCTACTTTCTCTCATAATATCATATATATATGTATATATATAGACATATATATATATGTATATATATTATATATATATATATATTATATATATATATGTATATATATATAGACATCATACATTCATATACATATATAGATATATAGAATACATACATTCTATACATATATATATATATATATTATATATATATATATATTGTATACGTGCATACATTCATACTTATGTATATAAGTACATTTTATAGCTATACGTATGTGTGATATATTGATATACATAGCGTATATGAATAGTGACTTTGGTATATGTGTATATCTATGAATAATATATGTATACAGGTAATTATATGTATATATATATGTATATATATGTGTGTGTCTGTGTGTCTGTGTGCGATATATATGTATGTATGTATGTATGTATGTCTATATATATATATATCCATACATATATATGTGTATATATATATACATATATACACATGTATATGTATATATATATATATAATATATATATATATACATACACAGACATATGTGTGTGTATATATACATATACATATATATAATATATATATATTATATACAGAGAGGGGGAGGGGGAGACAGTATATATATCTATATCCATATATCCATATATATATATACACACACGTATACACATATATTATATTGTTTTCATAAACATGTTTGTATATTCATGTTCATTCGGTAAAGTTTCACATAGACCTGAAAAGTTCGATTAACTGAAATTATTAATTTAATTAGAAGACAAAAAACCCTGAAACGGTGTTTAACATCGAAAGAAGAAAAAAAAGCATGAAAATTCCAGCTAATCCATTAAAAATAAAAGAGGTTGTAGTTCAGAGTGGATTTTGCCATTAAAGACAATTGGTGAAAGAAACGGTCGCTTTTTGATCTTTTTGGATGCTATCTTAGTTACACATAGAGGTGGAAGATGAACTTTTGGGCGACACGCTCGCTTTTCTATTATTTGTCAAACAATACTTCACATCTCGGGCTATTTAAACAATTTTCTTTGGTTGAACTTTCAAGAACCTTCTCAATTCACCTAGTCTATTTTTTAAATATTTTTGCATGAATTACTATTTAATATATTGACATGCTAGTATTGGAATGAATTATAAGATTCGCTTCTGCATCTTTTATTCTTTTACATGTTTCACTCATCAGACTACGGCCACGCTGGGGCACCATCTTGAAGAATTATGGTCACACGAATCGATTGAGTATATTTTTAAAGCCAGGTACTTACTCTATCGGTGTCGGTCTCATTTGTTGAACCACAACATTACTCCAACAGCAGTTGTTAAGCGGAGATGACAACAACAGGTAGACGCACAGACATAGACCACACACACCACACACACCACACACACACACACACGCCACACACACAACACGCACACACAACACACACACCACACACACACACACGCACACACACACACACACACACACCACACACACACACAACACACACACGCACCCACACACGCACACACACACACACACGCACACCACACACGCACACACACACAAACGCACACACACACACGCACACACACACACGCACACACACACACACACGCACACCACGCACACACACACACACGCACACACACACACACACACACACGCACACACACACACACCACACACACACACACACGCACACATCTATATATACCACTGGATTCTTTTAGTTTCCGTCTACCAAGTTCACTTACAAGGCGTTTGTCGGACCGAGGCTAAAGTAGAAGACACCTGCCTAGAGTGCCACGCTGTGGGATTGAACCCGAAAGCATGTGGTCGGGAAGCGAACTTCTGACCGCACAGCCACCCCCGCGCTTATTATCCGAAACCATTCTATTTCTTTGGTGTGGGCTTTATTCCAGCACTTGATCTGCTTCGAATCATGC
>NC_043016.1:4954713-4968183 GCF_006345805.1 Octopus sinensis | reverse complement strand
GTAGTCTCGTGTAACCAACAGACTGAGGGGAAGACGGACAGAGAAAAGGAGAAGGAGGGAGTGGCGAGAAAGGAAAAGAAAGAAAGATAGACAGGAGACATATATATATATATATATATATATATATATATATATATAGAGAGAGAGAGAGAGAGAGAGAGGGAGAGAGGGAGAGAGGGAAAGAGAGAGAGAGGGAGAGAGGGAGAGAGTGAGTGAAAAATAGTAATATATATAGAAAGGAGAAATTACCAAAATCCTTTCTGAGACACAGATTTCAAAGATCAAATCAAATGTTTCTCGAAGAGGTATAGTTTTAGGGCCTTTCGGGGTTATACACACATTTATACACATATACACTCTCATACAAATAGCAGACAACGAACTACTTTCAGTATGTTTGTGTTTGTGTGTGTGTCTTTGTGTTTTCGTGTGTCCCCTACCCTGGGACGGCTGGTCCTCGTTTGCTGATGTAGCCGTAAATAAGCGGTTCGGCAAAAAAAAAAAAACCGACAAAACAAGTATCACGCTTCAGAAAAAATATGTACTGAGTTCGATTCGTTTGTCTTGAATTCTTCAAAGCGGTGCTCCAGCATGGCCGCGGTTTAATGACTGGAACAAGTAAAAGATACATGTGTGTCTTTGTGTGCGCGAGTATGTGTGTGCGTGTATTTGTGTGCGCGCGTATGTGTGTGTGTGGGTGTGTGTGTGTGTGTGCGTTCATGAGAAACCTGCATACAAATTCAATCAATCGATTTCATTCACTATCAATTCATTCAACGAATGCAGTCTTTCGATTGCATTTGTTGGTACAAGTCTATCGAAGAAGACACTGAATACGTTGCACAGCGGCACTAAAATATGTGACGACGACCATGTGTTGCGAAGCGAAGCGAATGTCTTCACCATACGCGTCGTGCACTGTAATGTTAATATTTAACACCATATATAATATATATATATATGAATATATACATATACACACATATATACATATATATATATATACATGTATATATATATACATGTATATATATATACATGTATATATATATATATTTATAAGATATATGTATATATATGTATTATATGTATATATATATATATGTATATATATATATAGTATATATGTATATATATATGAATATATATATATATATATGAATAATATATATATATATATATATATACGTATATATGTATACTCATACACACACTTCTACATACATATCCATACATGTATGCATAAATACATACACAGCTATACATGAGATTACACATATAACCATACACATACGCAAACTGCTGTACACAGACGGACATATGTACATAAATAAACATTTGTGTGTGTGTGTGTGTGTGTGTGTGTAAGAGAGAGAGTATGTGTGTGTAAGTGTGTAAGTGTGTGAGTGTATGTGTGCGATCGTGTGCGTGTAGATGTGTTTGTGTATGTGTGTGTATAAACGTGAAATAGTTTGGAAAAACGGAAAGAAGAACATTGAAAGCAATTTCTTTAAAGAGCAGATAAGACAATTTCACGCATTTTGGAAAGCGTACAATAAGCGGCCATAGTGTCAATTATGTTCAGCTACGTCTCCTGCTAGCATTTTATTTTCATGAAAATACACATTCAATATCCAATTTTAGTTTCTCAAACATGGTTACAAAAATGATTTTTTGAAATTAACAAAAACAAAAAAAAAAAAAAAATATGCAGATATAAAAGATGTGAAAAATAAAAGTTTTAAGTGTGTGTTTTGCATTAATGAAACGTGTTATAATGAATACGAAGGTAAAATATTTTTCATTTTTATTTACCTAACATTTTCATCTACAGCCTGTTTTGATCTTGACACTTTAAGAATATACTTAAAGATTACATGCTTTGTTTGTTTGTATTAATAACAATATGTCTAATACATACATACTAACATATATACATATACGCACACATACATACATATATACATATACATACATATATATATGTATATGTATATATATATATATATATATGTATATATATATGTAAATACACATACATATTCATATAAATATACATAGATATAAATGTACATACATATACACATACACATATACTACACACGCACACACACTATATATATAATAATAAATAATGCTACACATATGTATATTGATACATACATATGCATACACATTTATATGAATATGTTTTTTCCCCCTCTCTCTCTCTCTCTCTCCTCTCTCTCGCTTATATATAATATATATGTGTGTGTGGTGTGTGTGTGTATTGACATACTCATGTGCATTTGTTTTTGCATGTATATGTGCGTAGTTATATATATATATATATTATATAATATTTATATATATATATATATATATTATATATATATATAATTTATAATATATATAATATATATTAATATATATATATATATGTATGTATATAATATGTAATATATATATATATATATATACATACTATTATACACCTCACACACACACACCACACATAATGTATAATTTTATGTTTCCTTTTCGTTTTATAACGATTTGTTGTACAGTAACGAAGTGGAACAAGTTTCAATTTCTTTATTGATTTTACCCTGCAATGTATTTGTGGCTGCCGCAAACTGAAATTACTGACGCTAGTCTCTTACATAATGACTCATATAATAGACGCCCATACATCCTCTCTCTCTCTCTCTCTCTCTCTCTCCGCTTATTCTCATAAAATCGCTATTTTTGATATATTATGCAAATCTACATTCTTTAGTGTTACCTCATCCAGTTTAACATATTTTATTCACTATAAATACTTGATTTATCTACTAGAAATACTAGCCAAAGTTCCTTAAATTGCATTCTACCATTTTTAGAAAAGAAAGGAAACATTTGATATTGAAGCACTAGATACAATATGTCTGAAAAAGTATCGTATGTTGTCTTTTCTGGGGTTTTTTCTCTTTGGTGTTGTATATACATTACACCCAGTTTTCTTCAACTTGTGACCCGCAGGTATCATTAGCCAAGTTCATGTTGTTACACTTATTCGAAAGATCTTTTGGCACTTATAATACTTCTCAAGATTCAAAGGCTTGTACTAAGCTCGCTGGACTAATATTCTCCTAATATTCTTTAACATCTGTGAATCTTGATCCCACTCTTTGCCTCTGACTAACACCGAAACCATACTTCCGATTCCTCGAGGCAGAGATATCCCACTTCATTTCCATAAGTGCTTTGCTGATGTCCAGGCTACACTCAAACCTAATGTTCCTTCTGAAACGGGGTGCTTGCGTATATGGGAAGCCAACTCTTTCTGACACTCAACCTTCTCACCTGAATATCAGGAACAATGACTTTCAGATAATCTCGCTCCAAGTCTTCCTTCCACGTTCCTCCAATATATTAGATCGTCAAGAATAAAATTTGTAAAGAAAAGAAAGTTTGCTAATGTTTTATATATATAAGGAATAGTTTTATTCATCAAAGTATGCGTCCATATTGTCAATACACTTTTGCCATTTCAGCGGTAGCTTGTCCAGCCCGAAACTGTAAAAGCCTGGTTTTCTACGGTCAGTTAAATCTTAGAAGGCATTTTTTACAGCATCGTCGGAATTAATTATTTTTCCTATCAAAAAATTATCAAAATTTTGGAATACGTGGTAGTTAGTGGGGGTAGGATCAGGTGAGTATGGTGGATGACGGAGAACTTCCAACACCAACTCCTGTAGTTTCGCCAATGTCATTTTTGCGATGTGTGGTCTGGCGTTGTCTTGCAATAAAATAGGAGGGGATCTGTTGACTAATTTAGGCTGGTTTTTTTTTTGTAAGTTTCTGCATCATTTGGTCCAGTTGGCTGCAGTATACTTCGGCCGTGATTGATGAGCCAGGTTTAATGAAATCATAATGGATCACATCCGCATCAAACCACCAAACACACAACATCAGCTTCTTTTGATGAATTTTGATGTCTGGACTGTGTTTTGGTGGCTCGACTTTGTCCAACCATTGTGGTGAGCGTTTATTGTTGTTGTATTGGATCCATTTCTCATCACATGTTACAATTCGATTAAAAAATGAATCATTTTTCTTATGAGAAAGTAGCATAATGTAAGCTTCCAAACATTGCTGTTTCTGATTTTCATTGAGTTCATTTGGAACCCACTTATCCAACTTTTTCCCTTTACCGATTTGAACTAGGTGAGTCAATATTGTTTGCTTGCTAACACCAAATAACAACGATAATTCACGTGCACTTTGAGATGGATCTGACTCGACGGTGGCTTTCAGTTCGTCATTATCCACCTTTATTTCTGGTCGATCGCGTTGCTCATTTGTGAGGTCAAAGTTACCAGAACGAAATTTTACAAACCAATTTGACACTGTCTGCTGTGTAATATCATTAGAATGAAATACTCCATTAATATTCCGAGCTGTCTATGATGCTATATTTCAAAGAAAGAACTCATATTTCAAAACTGTACGAATTTCCGACTTATCCATCTCTAAACAAAAACAGCAAAAACGATTTATAAATACTTTATAAAGCACAAAATGAGTTAGAATAAAGAAATAGATGTGTCAGCTTTCTATCAAAAAATAAAGATTGTCAAAATATAATAATGGCGCAAAATGAGCAGCTGTCAAAGTTTACCATATACCTTACTACAAATTTCATAGTTGATGACCTAATACAATCTTTTCCATCAAATTTCTCCGGATTTTTCTAAATACTATTAACTCTTCGTCAAATGCCAGTTTCTTCTGATGACATTTATCTTAGCTGATCCCTCTGAAGTTGTTGTCATCAGTCATGTCGATGCTCAAAACTTTTCTTCACTCGAACACTCATCCCACATTTACGCTACAAAAGAAGAAGCCAAATACTATGCAGTCCTTAACTCTCCGCAGCAGTTTCGAACCCTACTCACAGCCTAAAATTGACTCACTGACACACTATGTACCCTTTATCTCTTTGCCATCTCCAGACGTAATTTTCTCCATCAGTTACCGTCTGTGCACTTACTAAGTCGTCTGGTCAATGCTTTTATCGCGAATACCCACCACACATTCACATACTTTCTCCTCGCTTTCTGGACCTTCAAATTATCCGAGTATTCGAAGCTCTGCTTGTTTTGCTCTGTTCATTCTCTGGCAACACGTATGCTTTGTATGAGATAGATTAGAAGTACAGACATAGCTAATCTCCTACATCCAACTCAGAACAACTACTCTAAGTCATCTTACTGATTCACCCATAGTTACCATGCAGCAGTTGATAAAGAAAGAACAAGACTTGCAACGCTTCCAGATAAACATCCTCCCCTTAAAGAAGATTGACTTTATGTTTCATCGCAACAACTGCCAAATCACATAGGATAACGATGGGCATCGCACAGCCCAAAAAACATTCAATTTTTAAACAGCAGCCGAAACTTATCGCGCTTTGCCGAAGTCACTGTCAATGTTCTCTTCACTCCCTAACGGCGACTGCTTTAAAGTAATTCTCATGCTCACTTCACACCCATTCCTCGTTGCACATAGTAAGTATGTATCAATCCAGACAATCCCTTTCTACACCACATGCACGTCAAGTGCTAAGGCAACTCTGGCCCTTGTTAGTTTCAAAGTTAATATGAAACTACATAATCTTTGTCTTTCGCTTTAAGAATATTCCTATTTTAAGAATATCCTTAGAGACAGTGTGTACCATTCTCAGGAACGTGTATTTGTTCGGCGCTGCCGTTTATCGGTCTATCATGCTTATTTACAGTATTTCAAAATCGATAAAGACAACCATTGAAAACAATATTCTCCAACACCTTTAACTCTCTCTCTCTCTCTCTCTCTCTTTCTCTCAAGGCTACGAGTCCGGTTTTTGCTAATCCAGATATAATGGAGACCTAATCGCATATACTGACCAATGGATTTTTGCCCTCGAGGAAATATTGGTTTGTTAACTTATCCGCCATTGATTTACGATTTTAGGAGGAGTTCAAATGTGAAATTTTTATGAAATTTGTTCATTACATATTAAAGTATACAAGAAAGAAATACTTTTTATTCATTATAAAGCTATGGGTTGAACTGACCTTCAATAATTTTCTCCCTGTATTTTTAGCTACATTTTTAGTTCAGATGTGCTGCCGAATTTTGTAAAGAATATAAGTGTACCATAAGTAAAAAAAAGGTTGCCGAGCACTAACCTGGATGAAACAATTCCTTATGAATTCAAGATCTATTTAGTTAAATTTGTTAAATAACTGTATCGGGAGTTATGTACATATGAAAGCAGGTATGTGTGCTAAAATATCGTCAAAAATCGAAACTTTCTGTTGAGCAATTTCCAAATGGCTAGTGGGGGATCTTTGGACAGTCTTGTTTATTAGTCGCCATGGTTGTTCTTTATAGACAATATACAAAAATACATAAACATGTAATAAAGCCATTTAATATCTGTATAGAGAATACAAAAGTCAAATGGTTTTATTAAATTATTATTTAATATTTATTATTATTATTATTTCGCAAGCATTTATGTATTCGTTTAAATCACATTGTCCATCGTTTGAAAAGCGTTGAAACATGAAGCACAGATTCCTAAACATAGTTTTGTGAACATAGTTTCGGTTTAAACGGCAGTTTTTTTCTAGCGGTGTCATATGAAATTGTCACCCATAATTATGACCTAGAATCGATCTATTGCATTTCAATCTATTTTAGGTTTAGGGTTGGTTAGGGTTAGTTAGGGGTGGGGGAAGGGTATCTTTTTCTTCTTCACAAATGTAAATAAACCCAATCTGTTTCTTTTTAACTCAATAGACGTCACTGATTGGTTGAAATTGCAGAAATTGAAGAAAAAGAACCAACAAATATCTTATAAACTATAGAATTTTCTCAATAAAGCCAAGAGAAAAAGATGTTTTACAAACACATTCTACCAGTATACGAAGTTTAAGATTTTTTAGTTACCTAGAAATTATGTTAAAAACTGCCGTTCAAACCGAAAAGATCCAGATTTTAATATATACATGTATGCATATATACTCTCTCTCTCTCTCTCTCTCTCTCTCTCACACACACACATACACATACGCGTACATACACACACACACACGTATATACGCATACACACCCACACATATAAAGAACACTGTTAGATAGCTAAACGACAAGTTACACGTGAAGTATAGATACTTAATAAGGAGAGGTTTGCTGATGTTCTCTGCTCTGAGAATCGGATGAAAAGTCGCTGTGCGTAATAACAGCGGTTCTTTAACTCTCAATGACAACTTACATAGAGGTACCTAGAAATGCTACATGAGTTTGCTGCATGAAGAATATGTATGGGAAAGAGATTGACTATTTCAAGATCCAACAGAGAACCAACAATTGGAATTGATAGGTCGAAATGGTGATCAGAGTTATAATGGCCTGAAAAGCAACCAAAGTCTCTGAGATGCTAAAAACGCTGGTGAAGTAGGACACGTGCGGTTGTCACTCCCATAGTATGAAAGGATTTAAAGGGGGAAATCATTTCCATTGAACGGTGAAGTCGTAAGATAATTAACTGCGATAAGGACAAAGGAGACGCTCTAAGACGAAGCAACTTCAGGGACACGAAACTAATGACAGAAAGAATTATGGCACAGCTAATCAAAAGGCAAATTAGATTAAATGAATTCCAGTTGGAGTTACTGTTGATGCCATTTTCTTTATTATAAAACTACAAGAAAATTATATTTTCTCTCTTTTACTTGTTTCAGTCATTTTGACTGCGGCCATGCTTGAGCACCGCCTTTAGTCGAGCAAATCGACCCCGGGACATATTCTTTGTAAGCCCAGTACTTATTCTATCGGTCCCTTTTGCCGAACCGCTAAGTGACGGGGACGTAAACACACCAGCATCGGTTGTCAAGCAATACTAGGGGGACAAACACAGACACACACACACATACATATATATATATATATATACATATACGACGGGCTTCTTTCAGTTTCCACCTACCAAATCCACTCACAAGGCATTGGTCGGCCCGGGGCTATAGCAGAAGACACTTGCCCAAGATGCCACGCAGTGAGACTGAACCTGGAACCATGCGGCTGGTTAGCAAGCTACTTACCACACAGCCACTCCTGCGCCTATGTCTATCTTTCGTTGTCCTCGAAAAGGCTTTCGACAAAGTGCTACTCAATATTATCTGGTAGTTGCTATGAAAACTAGGTAAGTTGAATGGCTTATGAGAGTAAGCGAACCGTGGTTGTGCTATGATCATCCGATTTCTCTTTTCTATCTATCGGTAGCAACAGTATCTAGTGAATTCTTTTTTAAAGTGTTAGTGTGACTTTTTAAGGAAATGTTTCTTCTTTTTCATCAAGCCATGTACAGAGATATTATCAATAAAATAGGAAATAACAGTGAGTCCAACGAGAAACTTGGTGTGTAGGTGGAGCCCATCAGAGCACTATCTCCACTATCCTCCTGTTCGGTTGATTGTCGTTTCTAAGGCACAGTAGATGAGTTTAAGAGAAGTTATGCGTGACAGCTCCAGTTTACTTAGTTTTCATATATGTTGCAGAATTAGAAATGAAATTTCAAATGTAGAAGCAAACAGCCAAGAAGTTTTAAGGTTAAACCTAATGAATGGAAAAAGTATTAGCAAGGAAGAAGACATGATTCAATATATTCATGTTGAGTGTTTAGTATAAGAAAAAATCAAGCAGATATAAATGTCTTACATTGTGATATTATGTCAATCGCATTAAATCAATAGAAAATTAGTATATAGAGTTTAATTTAAGTGTGTATAGTTATTATTGATATTTAATTAAGGTGGAAGACATTCCAGGCAATCTATTATGTATTATAAATATCGAAAGGGTTAAAAGACTTATAGGATACATTAACTTAATGCTATGGTTTTAATTTTTTTTAAATAATCAAGAATAATGTAAAATAAATAAAATAAAATAGAGTAATAAGTAAAAAGTAAAAATAGAGTAAAAAATAAATGGATAAAGACTTACAAAATATAAGGAGATATAGTATTTAACATAAATAAATAAAATAAATAAGAATTAAAGGGAATAAATATATGCTAATAAAAGTAATAATAAAGGCTTAAATATGGGTCAATTCAACAAGTTAAATTAAAACTTATTGATAAAATTATTTATATAGTTAAATATATTGCCCTCAAAACCGGAAGTAGATATTTAATATACAGATGAAGAGCTAAAGAACAGTTGGGAATAATCTAAATTAGGGACATACCAAATCGAAACCAGGTAGAAATAAGTATGTATTTTTTTACAGTGAGTTAGAAAATAGCTTCAGGTTTGATTCATATAGTCCAATTAATTTAGAGGGGAAGAGCTAATGAAAATCTAGGAACAATCTAAATTAGCGACGTACACAAAATGAGACCCGGTAAATGTAAACATGTATTTTACGGTGAATTAGAAAATAACTAAATGTGAGTATCTTATATTATAATTCAAAATTAAAGCAAATAAAAATTATTATTATCATAAATGAATAGGTTAATGGTTAGATATACCTTCATGCAAGGAGATTAAAAAAAAAGGGCCTAACTTCGGTATATTACCCGGAAGTATCGGATACATTTCAAGAAAGTGTTTTTTTATATATATGGGGGGTTAGGGTTAGGGTTAGGGGTGGGAGAAAAGGGTTTCTGTTATCTTCAGAAATGTAAGCAATGCCACTTCCGGTACTTACGGGATCACTATACCGAAGGATCACCAAAGAAAGCAGTAAAATGTTTATTGTACATGAGGTAGCAATACGTAGAGGGAGAGAGAGAGAGAGAGAGAGAGAGAGAGAGGGTGGGGATACAGAAGAATCATAAAAGGAATTATTATGCTTGTTAGGAGATTGGTAAAAGTAAACTGTTTCTATATTACGTATATATTGGTAGCGATATGACCAAATATAGAAAATCAACAGAAAAATCAACAGTCAAGGGAAGGTAATAGATAAGTTACTAGAAGGCGAAATAAATAAGTAAATAAGGGCTAGATAAAAAAAATGTGCAGATTTGAGTCTTTTGAGAGAAGTGCAAGGTTTGAAGTAAAAATACTATACTAAATAATAAGTGGATTTTTAACTAAAAATATTAAGCGATGTACCAAGAACAGGAAGAAAATTAAAGAAAGTAAAATATTTAATTAAAGGCTGGAAGATAGAGGGAATAATAGTGAGTTTATTAGGAAGTAGACACAAGAAAACTATGATTATTGTATATATATATATATATTATATATATATATATATATATATATATAATATATATATATATATATATAATATATATATATATATTATATCAATCAAATGAAATAAAACAGAACACAAAGGATGTCGCGGTACACGTGTTTCAAGCTTTATAAAACAACTTATTCTTACATCAATGTATAATCGACATGACAGATGGTTTAAAGCTATATAGGCCTTCTATCTATAAATGTTCTAATATCTACACAGCCTTGGTTCTTTTTATCTCATGACGCAAAGAATTCAAGAACACAACAAGCAGCCCGGTCCGGGATTCGAGCTCACAACCTCATGATCGTAAGCTCGACGCTCTAACCACTGAGGTATATATGTATATACATACTGTCGTAGAATATGTAAAAGGGAAACACCTTGAGTTTGAACCAGTACTTCAAATATGTCGGTGAAATAAATCAATATTAAGCATTTACATAGACTTATCACCATTTCGGATATGGCATTAGTATTCCAATACGGGTCTTACAGGAGACCTTCAATTTCAAATTTAGAACTGACATTGATAAAATGTTACATTTAAAATAGATGCAAAAAGATGAACGAATAAAATGATATATTTATTTTCATCCAGAATAGGTTTTTCATTCTATGAATAGCGTTTTCAATATTCTTTAGAACTAGGATTTCAAATAATTTATTATTAAATTTTCACGTGAAAAGAAGATAGCCAATTTTAGATCATTTTATTTGAATTTACACAAAGACTCAGACGCCTTCGCAGGCGCGTACCAACGTACATACAAGCACATACATATATAAGTAGGAATGTACACGATAGCGCGCGCACACACACACACACACACACACACACACACACCACACACACACATACACACACACGCGCAAACTATTTTAGTGTATTTTGTAGTGCAGCAACATAAAAGCCGGCAATAAAACAGTAAAAACTTTGTTGGTAGTTATAGAGTCAAATATTAACTTATTGCGAGATTAAAAGGGATTACAAACGCGAACCGCGGTTTCGTTCGATCCTGTCTCTCGGTTTACCCCAATCATCAAGCAATCGATATGATGTAAATAAGTGGTTGATATCTGTCATACGCCAGGGGACTCCTTTTTTTAAATTTTCAGTAACAATGCGAAACTAATTCATTCTATTTACGTTTGAAGCAGGGTGAGAGAATATGAGGGGTTACCAGTGAGTGAGAGAGAGAGAGAGAGAGAGAGAGAGAGTCAAAGAGAGAGAGACAGAGAGAGAGAGAGAGACAGAGAGAGACAGACAGACAGACAGACAGAGAGTGAGGTCGCAGCACTTCATTATGTTCCTAAATGTTCAATGTCTTATCTAGCAACGCTCATATAATGTTTGTAGTTTCTACCTGTCTCTTGATAACTGAATGCTCTTTGAACTTACCTTGATATTTTTGCCAGCTATCGACAACAGAAGGGGCTAAAGTGCAGATGTAGGGGACTTTCATGTCCCGAAAGAACCATGTAACAAACTGCAATAAGTCAGTTGCCAGCCTTAGCCAACGAGACCCGAACTTACAAATACTCTTTTGAACATAAAACTGCTTCTGCTATTTTTCATAATATTGCCTGAAGAACATTTGCATGTTTTTGCGTTGCATATTTTTCAAATCGAGTTTATCTAATTGCTTAGTTGTGTATTCTTATTTGTACACATTTAGATTTAAAATTTTAATTTATAAAGTCGCAGCCTGTCTTTGTGAGTCGCTCATCTGGATATGCAGATAGACATGCACGATAGTCTGATTCGACCCAGCCATATTTCGTTCCCTAAAAAGCAATCTTTGAGTTGAGCTTTTCCAGCCGGATCGTTTCTCATAGAATGAAACACTGTTTGGGTGACCAGTCTACGTTGTACATCTTTCTGAATACACATAGTAATACTTTGTACAAACCAGGATGGAGCCTTATAAATAAAAATAAAAATAATAGTTTATCAAGATACAATGCTATAGAAATTTTGCGTCATTTTTGTGTGACGAATGCAAAGTGCTCAACCTAGAATATAATAAGTATATACATCAGACCCTTAATAAATCCTGATCGCTATACAATGTACATGGCATCAAGCTTAATAATGGAACTGGACGATTAGGAGACATATGTATTTATGTATATCTATGTAACTTTATTTAAAGTGAAGTATTTTTAATGTCTATAATAAATTAAAAGAAAGAGAAAGTATCAAAATTGAAATTTTAATATATTTTCATAAAAATGCTTTTATGGTGGCTTTCTATTAATGCGGTTCTTAAACTACACAACGTATTTAATTCGCTGCAGCATCTTTTTCCCATCTCCATGAATTCACTAATTTATTTTTTAATTTTCGTTCCCTAAACACAATGTGAGTATTATTCTTGTTTGTAGTGGCCCAAAATGTACAAGGAGAAGCTTTGTGTCCTAAGATACACTTCTCTCGGTATTAAATATAAAATTTATCTTAATTTTTCATGTTTGCAAGTTTGCTACGTTTGTTACATTTAATTAGCTTCGTCATAATTTTTATGCCATTATACAAGCTGATAAAATTTAGCTGTAACTAACTTTAAATGGGCAATAGACAGGTCATTAATAAAACCTATTTTAATGGATATGTCAGAATTTCGAAAACATTAATAAAAAGATAAGGATGAAACATGTATTAATCACATATTCACATTTAGCTGTTATTTTACATTGTTCTTTTTTTAAGTTTGAGAATCCAAAATTAAATTGGTAATAATATATTTTAGCATAATCAATTAAAAATACCTCATGTAGCCTACATGAAT
This sequence comes from Octopus sinensis, assembly GCF_006345805.1. NCBI lineage: Eukaryota > Metazoa > Mollusca > Cephalopoda > Octopoda > Octopodidae > Octopus > Octopus sinensis. The sequence continues at coordinate 4,955,118 of NC_043016.1, read as the reverse complement.
GTTGTTGAGGAAATGCAATTGTTTAAAGAAAAGTTTCAAATTTTGAACAAAATTTTAAAGTCGATTCTGGGAATACACTTATGTATGCATATATTTCACACTCTACTATTTTTAAACGAGATGGAGACATTTGAGAAAATAGTCCCACATATAACATGATATAAATTTAACGTTTAGAATAAAATGAAAATTATTTTATCAGTAATTTGAAGGGAAAATTTGAGAAAATAGTATTAAAAACAAAAAGATTATGAATTCAGCCAAACAATGTCAAGTTTCATATGTCCAAATTTCCTATTTGTTGCTTTAAATTAGGAAGTTGACCCTTGAGAAAGTTAATGATTCAACATCACCACTAGATCTGTTAAAAATAGCAGTCAATTCTTCCATACACCACACCCTACA
>NC_043016.1:4937213-4949713 GCF_006345805.1 Octopus sinensis | reverse complement strand
ATATGCGAATATATCACATTCCTTTAGTTCTGTATGTGCGTATATATCTGTATACATAATCCAGTGAACAATTTACATATATGCTGGTGCACTATAAGTACATGTGTGTAAGTGTGTGTACATGTAGATTTATGCATTTTTCGATGCATATGTCTAGTTATCTGTTTGTTGTTGTTTGTTCTTTCTCGAGCCATGCCTGGCTCATAAGGGCCGGTTTCCCGGTTTCCTTGGCGTATAGGTTCCCCAAGTGGACAGGACACCGGTCCGTCGCAGGTGAGCTGCAAGATGCTAGAGTAAAGAGTGAGAGAAAGTTGTGGCGAAAGAATCAGAAGACGTTTCGCGAAAGAGACCGATAGAATAAGTACTGGGCTTACATAAGAATAAGTCCTGGGGTCTATTTGCTCGACTAAAAGGTAGTGCTCCAGCATGGCCACAGTCAAATGACTAAAACAAGTAAAGGGAGTAAAGAGTTTATACGTATTTGTTCTAGACTCAATACATACGACTAAGGTCTATCGACAAATTTGTCAAACCGTATATTGGCACTAATTTTTTTATTTGTATGTGTTTTACATGAATAGATGTGTCCGCAGTGTACCCTTATGTACATCTATGGTCCGTGGGAGATATTTATGTATTGGCATTTACGTTAGGTACATCGACACAGATATACACATGCAAATATGTACGTATAAATATATATATATTTCTACTCATCTATATATATCAGCGTATCTATATTTATACATGCATTCATGTTTATTTGGTTATATGTGAGTTTTGTGCATGCTTGTGTGAGAGCGCACAAGCACGTGTGCGTGTTTTTGTGAGCGTCTTTTTTAATTGCATGTGTGTGTGTGTGTGTGTGTATGTGTATATAGTGTGCGTGCGTGTGTGTGGTGTGTGTGGTGTGGCTTGCGTGTGCGTGTGTGTGTGTGCGTGTGTGCGCGTGCGTGTGTGTGCGTGTGTGTGCTGCGTGTGTGCGTGCGTGTGTGTGTATGCCGTGTGTGCGCGTGTGTGTGTGCGTGCGTGTGCGTTGTGTATGTGTGTGTGTGTGGCGTGCGTGTGCTTGTGTGTGTGCGTGTGTGAGCGTGCGTGAATGTGTGCGTGTGTGTGCGCGCGGTGGTGTGCGTGCGTGTGTGTGTATGCGTGTGGGCGAGTGAGTGTGTGGTGTGCGTGGTGTGCTTGTGTGTAGGTGTGTGTGCGTGTGTGTGTGTGTGCGTGCGTGTACGTGGTGTGTGTGCGTGTGTGCGCGTGCGTGTGTGTGCGTGTGTGTGCGCGTGTGTGCGTGCGTGTGTGTGTATGCGTGTGTGCGCGTGTGTGTGTGCGTGCGTGTGCGTGTGTGTATGTGTGTGTGTGCGTGTGTGTGTGTGCGTATGTGTATGCGTGTGTGTGTGTGTGCGTGTTTTGTGCAGAAAAGTGTATTACTACGATCAGCTAAATTACTCATTTGAGTTCCAGGCTCTTTCAGATGTCTTCAAAGACTTTAAATTAGTCGAAGACTTCCTACGCAAAGTTTATTATTTATTCGAAACTTAACATTTCAAAACCGAAACTCTGTTAGTGAGTTATATTGGGATATGCCTGAGGTTTAATGCTAAAAGAACTGATGGAAGACTTTCACACAGTCCACCATTTGACGTCTGGACTATTGCCAAGTCTAGTAGATTACAACGTGAGGTATGCACCAATACTTTAGATGTACACTATTTTGTATATCATGTCTGACTAACTTTGGTTTTCATATGTGCCATACGAGTTAGAAAGATAGGAAAGATAGGAAAGATACCATCGCTGAAATTATCTTGAGGCTTTTGTTGAAGTATATGTTAAAATTTTCAACAACCCAAATGTACATTATTATTAGCACTTGTACGTCATCAGCAACAGAGTCTGAGGATACAGCTATGTCAGAGTTCATACAGCTGTTATTCCCCTCCCAGGACAATATTCTCAGGCGTAAGAGACCTGCTAGAAAGAATAACTGAATCTTTCGCTATTTACGTACACTCTACCTATTTCTTTACTACCCACAAGTGGCTAAACACAGAGGGGAAAAACAAGGACAGACGAGGACAGACAAACGGATTAAGTCGATTATATCGACCCCAGTGCGTAACTGGTACTCATTTTATCGACCCCGAAAGGATGAAAGGCAAAGTCGACCTCGGCGGAATTTGAACTCAGAACGTAACGGCAGACGAAATACCTATTTCTTTACTACCCACAAGTGGCTAAACACAGAGGGGACAAACAAGGACAGACATAGGTGTTGATTATATCGACTCCAGTGCGTAACTGGTACTTAATTTATAGACCCCGAAAGGATGAAAGGCAAAGTCGACTTCGGCGGAATTTGAACTCAGAACGTAACGGCAGACGAAATACCTCTTTCTTTACGTACACACTCTACCGTCGCAAAAAATATATATTCGATGGATAAAGAATTACTAGGTGCACACAGCCAACAAAATAATGGGACAATCACTGCTGAAACACATGTGACCTTAGAGATTCGTTCAAAAAAAGGCTTAACAAAAACAAATAAGACCGCTGTTGACATTTTTGATGTAATGATCCAAATCCCGGGCGATTTTTGTCTAGACCTATTTTTAATCATCGTGACTGTTAATACCTTTATTTTGTATCTTGTTACTTGTTTCAGTAATTTTTCTACGCCAAGCTGGAGCATCGCCTTTAAGTTTTCGCTTGTTTTATAAGACCAGATTTCCATCTCCTACTTGCTTAACCTATCATCATTTGTCGAGCCCCGAAATTGAGGGTCATAAAAGAAAACAAAACCATCAACAGGTATGCACACACGCTTGCTCTCTCTCTTTCTCTTACTGTCTCACCCTCTCTTACTCTCTCTCTCACTCCACTCCCTCTCACTTTCCGTCTCTCTCACTCTCCCTCTCTCTCAGCCCACACTCTCTTTCTCTCTCTGTCACACATATAAAGAAATACACACATAAATATACAAACATAGAATGGTTGCCTAATTGATTTTCAATCGATCTCATTGATTAACTGACTGAGTATTCTACAGACATAATTATACCTAAAACAGCCTTCAGTTAGAATTAGCAGGACAGGGTGTGCGTGTGTCTGTGTAGTGCTGTCTTTCAGGATGGTCATTTTATTTTTTAAATTAATTTTTTTACCAAATAAACACACGCACTATATATACATTTTTTCCTCACTCGTTCATTATTGTTCTTATTTGATTATTCTAACTCATGTCCATTCTCCGGAAATCTTTCGTCACACATCTGTGACCTCTTCAGCGACACTTTCCGTTTTCGTGTATGTTCTTGCTCCTCTAACTCCACTCTGGTCTGAACGGCGCGTGTGTATATATGGCAAAAAATAAAATAAAACAAATAAATAAAATGACCACCTCGAAATCCAACAATATATTATTCAACACATGATTTCACATGAGGAATCTTGCAAAACGAATTGATAAGCATATATATATATATATATATACAAAACAGAAGGAAGAAAACAAAGTCTAACGGTTATTTACGTTATTTTCCTTATTTCTTCCTTCTGTTTTGCATATGTTAATTACAGGGATATGTCGTTTGTGGAGTCCCATTTGTAGAAAATAGAAATAAACAGTCCTTGACTGCTATTTCTAATTTTTTCGGTATGTGGCTAAGCAACCTGTTGCCTGCCTCTTTTATTTATATACAATATATATATATTGAACTTTTATAGAAGTTCCTACCGTTAATGGTTATATTTACATGCCGAAATCTACCAGTAAATAATTGTTGTTTTTTTTTTAAACCATTAAAAACTATTATTTCTCTTATAATTACTAATTGGTATATATATTATATATATATATATATATATTATATATAATATATATATTATATATATATATATCTATAATATATATATATATATATATATATATATATATATAATATAATAAATTATAAAATAAAAAAACATATGCATATATACATAATATATGTACGTACCTACCTCAACATGTATATATACATGCATATATGGGTACAGGACACAAAAAAAACGTCGAACACAATGAGAAACGAAAACATAAACACAAAACCAAGGAACTGGACATTTTTCTTAAACAACGAAAAAATAGAGTACAGGACAAATAACACAAGGAAAAATCCCCTTCTTCAGTCGCCATGGTTTCATCTACTCTGCGTTTCGAAGGTGAAGGCGATACGCATCTTCGATAGAAACTTTCCTTTCCGCGAAAAGCAAATTAAATAAAATTTGAGATCTTTTTTGCGGAGGGGTAAAAATGGTAACAAAAACAGGACAGTAACGACAGTACAGAATATAAACAGTAAAAGACAGGACAAGGAGAATAACAAGACAACATATATATCGTCAGTGTATCTTTTATCCAAAAAAGAAACATACTCAAAAGGATAGAGCAGTAATTGTATTTAGATGCAGTTGAGTATATGTTCGGTCATAGACTGACCGATGGTTTTGCATCCGTAAAGCCCTTAGCTTTATAGACGACTGGTCAGACACTAGTAGTGGAGGGGGGGGGGCATATAACCCATCTTCAAATTGGACGTAGAAAACTGCTACGGTCAGTTAATCTGTAAACAAAGAATAACATACACTGTTTCAGCATAAAACAGGACGAGTTATCTCCTTTAGACCTGTCCGGTTGGACAATTTGATGGACAAAAAAGGCGAAAAGGGTCACTAAAATTAGCTATAGGGACACAGACATCATCATGCACGCCAAAAAAAAGAACGGTAATGTTTAATGAAGGCCGAGATTTGTGACCCCATTGGGCTGTACATCCTGGACACCTTAGGGAACAAGCGGCGGCAGAAACACGAGCACCAACAGCCACGACTGCAGCATCAACACCAGCGCCACGGCCGGAGTTAATGACCATGCCAACACCAGCAGCACCAGCGAAGCTACCAATTCCACGCCCAATATTAGCAACGGCGGAAGCCACAACACCATCAGCAACATCAACACCAGCACTACGGCCGGGGATGACTAATATATATTTCTTTACTGCCCACAAGGTGCTAAACATAGAGAGGACAAACAAGGACAGGCGAAGGGATTGAGTCGATTATATCGCCCCCAGTGCGAAACTGGTACTATATTTATCGACCCCGAAGGATGAAAGGCAAAGTTGACCTCGGCTGAATTTGACCTCTGAACGCAACGACAGACGAAATACCGCTAAGCATTTCGCCCGGCGCGCTAACGTTTCTGCCAGCTCGCCGCCTCGCAACAACTACAGTTTTCGCCAGACCCACGCACCGTAATAACAGCACTGATGACAGCTCCAACAACAACAACAGCGACAATAACAAGTCTAGGCCTGGAACCAACAGGAGATACACCAGAGGCGTGAACACACCCAGCACTCAAGTTCGGAGATATTTTAGGTCGACTGGAGCTGTCTTTAAATGCGACTGTACAATCACAGGTCTTCTTTAAGGGTTCCAGAAAGGTCTCTCGTCATATCCCTGACCAGCCAAATGTGGCGCCTTAACGATTAAGGAGACCCACACGAATATAAATGGATGATCATAGGACAGTCAGATTCCTATATAAACGAGAGCGGACGATGCAAACTCTGTTCAACAGAGCGAGTATGGATCTTTAAAGAATCGCTGGACCCAAATCTCTCTTAAACTTAGGACATGAGATCTATAGTTCCTGCCCCCATTTCAAACGCTACTTTCTGCAGGCGTGGGATTCCCCGTTCGTCGGTTAGAACAGGAAAATGTCCTTGCAACCTGGAAACAGTCTAAGGGCGAGGATACCCTGTTTGCCCTTTAGGTCGATAACATTTGCCAACCGGACCATTTTGTTTAAAGCTGAAACAGTGTATATTCTTTGTTTACAAATTAACTGACATTAACGGTTTTCTGAATCCAGTTTGAAGATAGGTTATATGCCCTTCACCATTAGAGTCTGTCGAGTCGTCTATAAAGCTAAGTGCTTTATGTATGCGAAACCATTGGTCACTCTATGATCGAATATATATTTATCTGCATGTATATATATATATATATATATATATATAATATTCACACAAAAGTTCCCAAAATTCACAAGCCCAACAATCCTGACCGCCCCATCGTTCCCGCATGCAACTGCTCCACGGAAGTGATCTCAAAATACCTCGACCGTATCCTTGCCTCTTAGTGACTTCCCTCCCCTCCTTCATCCATGACACGAACTATATTCTCCGTCTCTCGGGTGTGGCCATGTGAACGTGAATGAGCCTCTAACTATGCCAAATATTCTCACAATTCACTGGTCTCACTCCCGAACTATACGGTCATAATTTCGATGACTCTATCGGCTCAACCTCATTGTCCCGCGAGCAACTAGACTCTTTCCTTTCTTTTGTCCAATCCGTCTATCCTGCCCGATCTCTAGCTCTTCCATCGAATTTCTCGACATTTCTGTCAGAATACATCACTCCGCTCTCATTACCTCCATCCACTCCAATACACTGACTCACACTACTACCTTAACTTCTCCTCCTCCCACCCTGCCCACTTCAAGATATCCATCCCCTGCTCCCAATTCCTCCATCTGCGCAGGCTCTGCAATGACAACTATGACTTTAAAACTCAGTCTCAACTCATAGCTCGCCACTTCATCCTACGTGGATATCCCCATCACGACTATCCATACTGCTCTTACCAGAGCACGATCTGTGGACCGTGCCTCTACTCTTTCTCCTCTCACGCGCTCCGCCGTTGCCCGTCTCGCGTTTTCCCTCACCTCCACACCTCCACCCGTCCCTCCAACGTACCATTCTCCGAACTTTCCAGCGACTCCAGTCCGACCCCTCCACCTCGCACATCCTCTCCAACCTACCCCTTCCCTCATTCAAATGAGCCCATAACCTGCGTGACCTCCTGGTTTACAGTTTCTTCCCTGACCCTACCTCCCAACCTGGCTCGTTCCCCTGCTCCCGCCCACGCTGTCGCACCTGTCCCTACCTTTCCAACACCACCATCTATCAACGTTCCTATCACTTCACCTACTCCTTTACCTGCACTTCTAGGTACGCCATTTGATGCTCTCTCTGTCCTTCCATGTACATTGGTCAAATAGGACGACGCTTGACTGACCGGTTCGCGGAGCACCTCCGAAACATCAGATTTGGCAATGACACCCTGGTCTTGCGCCATTTTTGCTTTACCAGTCATTTGCTACAACATCTGTCTGTGTTCGGACTGTCTTCGCACATGGGCCATTCAGACTCCAGCCTTCACCGTGAAGTAGAATTAATCTTCTCTTTTCGTTCCTTTGCGTCACATGGACTCAACTCACCTTCTTTCTTCGTCTGATACCAACCTCACCTCCTCTCTTCATTTGATGCCAATCCCACACCACTCCACACACACTAGCACTCACCACTTCCCAGCATCCACACTTCCACACACAGAAACTTCAATAGCGTCACCACGCACACACACCACGCTCCATCATGCACACTCCTGCACACACACAAGCACATAATTCCTGAACATAGGCTATATATACATGCACACGCAACACATATTAACACACGCAACATACATAGACAAGAATAACTTTCGCCCACACACACACACACACCACACACATATATATATATATATATATATATATATATATATATATATATAATATATATACATTATACATACCATACACATGCACAATGTTTGGTGACTGACAGCCAGACACACACATGTCCACATACCACGTGAAAAAGTAAGTACACATCAACTGCTACACACAACACACACGCGCCACATCATCAGAGTCACTCGCTCCGATTCACACACACACTTACTAAGACACACCATTCTCATATACACACATTCACACGCATCTTCTCTTGTTGGGATCGTTAGCACTTTACTATTTCCCTTTCATTCAACCTCTTTTTCCCTAATCATTCGCCGTGCCGGACCGCTGAAATCTACAAGTTTTCTCATTTTCTCTATGTTTATTTTCTCTTATTCCTTTCTGCTGAAGTGCGTAGGCTCGAAACGTAAAATACTAATACGAGCGTCAAACTAATACATTTGCTTGTTGTTCATACACCTCTCTTCGTCTTTTGTTTTCCTATAAATTTCAGCTGTATATATATATATATTTCTTTACTACCCACAAGGGGCTAAACACAGAGGGGACAAACAAGGACAGACAAATGGATTAAGTCGATTATATCGACCCCAGTGCGTAACTGGTACTTAATTTATCGACCCCAAGAGGATGAAAGGCAAAGTCGACCTCGGCGGAATTTGAACTCGGAACGTAACGACAGACGAAATACGGCTACGCATTTCGCCCGGCGTGCTAACGTTTCTGCCAGCTCGCCGCCTAATATTTATATATATATATTATTATTATTATTATTATTATTATTATTTAGAAATAGGCCTTGACTGCAATAATAACGACTTATCTAATCCAAGATTTAAAACCACCAAGTGCACGATGGGTATTGTTTAGTATTCTCTGCTTAATTATGTAATCTTTCACTGACCACAAGTACCTTGTTAAACCTGTGATATTTCGTCTCACCTGAGTATTAAAGGATGACTTTTGGTTGTTAAATCTGGTCCTGAAAGGAGTTTCTGTACTTTCCACGTATTTTCCTATGAATATCTGCTCGTTGTGATTCATTACCTCCGCTTCATATGCAACGGTTTCTTGTAATATTGACCTCTTTATAAGGAGGGAACAATGGATTTGTATACATCTCTCCACGCACTTTTTATAGGCGTATAGTTTACATTCAGTCTCCTATACGCTTATTATACGTATTCCTGTGATCGATTCATAAAGATGAGCTTGCATGTGTGTGTCTGATCATTGTTGAGTGCTACTGACAACATGTAACCTAGTACACTATGTTGCAAGGTCGGACTATCGGTGACTAAACCGGCAACACCACTCACCTTGCTTGGTGAGTAAATGCTTTATGGACACCCACCGGAATGGAAAACGAGACCCTTCAAAGGACGGATGGACTCAAAAGAGTCAACAGCCATCATATATATATGTATGTATGTATGTATGTATGTATGTTGACTCTTGAGAGTCAACGGCCATCCAATAAATGTGTATTTTTTTTTCTTAAGGCTTAAGGCTGTATCATGCGCGGGATATTAAATAATCGGACTGAATACCCGATCGCGCGGTTAAACATTGGGAGTGAAGGACTCCTGGCCTTTGTTAGGGCATCCTTCTAGGAGAAGGTAACTCAGGTAACTGGGATAACTCCGACTAAAACCTGCGGCTCAGTGGTTACCGATGATGTTGACTTGTTCTTCTTTTCGGACTATGACTGCTGTTGCTTAGTGAGTGGGATTGACTCAGTGCACAGCCTTTCCTCACTTTAAAAAAGCTCTTCTTGCACAGGCATTGCACGATAACAACATTGCTCATGATTGTTGATGGTGCTGTGAGTCTCAACTGAATGGCTGGCTGTAGCCTTAAAAGGCAAATAAAAGTCACATTCGATCACAGCACCAATAATAGTTAAGCTTCGTGCAGTGGCCATACTCGATAACGAGGGGGCAGCCATCATGTATGTATGTATGTGTGGTGTGTGTGTGTGTGTGTGTGTGTGTGTGTGTGTGTGTTTTCAAGAACTTAGAAATTTCTTGTTGGTAACGTGGTTCGTATTTATCCTACTGGGGTGGCGTCGAAGGCAACTAATTCAATAGAAATCTATCAGAAATGCTTGAGGTAAGTCGATCATTGGGTTCGTGTCAAACGCTTGCATCATCCTTCTGCTATCAGCATTTCCAAGAAGTGTGGGTTGTCCTATACAAGCCTTCACCACTAAAAACAAATAATGTGTGTGTGTGTGTAGTCGGATAACTACATAAGGCTGTTGTCCACCCCCATACATGGAGATCCATAGGAGAATCTGCTATATGTGTGTGTGTAAGCATGTACACACTCACATACGCACACTCACTCACACACACACACACGCACACACACACACATACACACACACATACACACACACACAGAGTTATTGATGCATTGAATGCGATAGAAATTCCTATAAAAAACTAGGTTGCGATTTTTAGCCGCGTTAAACTTCCACGCAGGTACAATATAATCAGGGAATCATTTGCATTTATTTTATTTCATTCCACTTCTATGTTTAGTCTTTATGATCCGTTTTATCTCGTATTATCTTATTTCCGCCTTACCTCTTCTCCTATTTAATGTATTGACTTGGCACGACTTTGTTATCCCAAACTTTATCATAATTTCTTTGATCTAATATTTATAGTCTGTGAGTGTGTTTGTACGCGTGATGGTATCTATTTTTTCTCGGTTGAAAGATGATTAACTTTACAGCATGTAAAGTGTTCGAGCTAAATTTGAGGATCATGAACAGCTTGGTGTATTGGCGAACAGTCAACGGCGTTGGGTAGCATAAAAATTGAAGTTATATTTGAGAAAAACTTGGCTGACAGGAAATCATCTAGATATTGGTAAAGAGTTACCTGTATCATAATCATTCGCACCGAGTATCAAAATGCCGACATCATGATTGCTTCTAAATGTTCTGTGAACACTGTAATGGCTGTAAGATGTGACATAGATGGCTGCAACGGAAACCGCGAAACCGTGGCCAACAGGGAAGGACACAGCTGACGTTCTGACTGCGTCCGCACGCCAGAGTTCATCCAACAACTTCAGAACAAGAAGGAACATTCGAGTGAGGGATTACAGGCTTTGGATCGACAATGCAAAGCTGATCCTGAATGAAAAGCTTCACCATGTCTCGTACAAGAGATGCAAAGGGGAAATTCTGACAGCCAAGGCTAAAGAGAACAGTTTGACGAAGCTCATGAACAAGCTGAGACATTGTACTGATCCGGGGATCTGGTTCTTCTCAAATGGAAAAAAACGTCTGGCCGGACAAGTTGCACAACCTATAACAAAAGGTGGCTCGCTTACATTTCATATGATCTCTCACGTATCATGAAAACCAAATTCCCCAAAACTGTGAAGGTCTTTGGGTTTGTCTCCAGAGAAGGTGATGTCATGCCTCCCCACATCTCGAACGGGGCCTTAGGTTTAATTCAGACGATGGCTATATGAAGCTGCTAGAGACTATGGTCAAATCCTGGCTGAAAAAGATTGCTGCTGGAAGGCTATATGTGTGGCAGTAGGATTAGGCACTTTGCCATACATCCGGAAAGAGTCAGAAATAGTTGTTGAAGTTATTCTACTACAGCCAATTTCTCGCCTCTTATTTCTCCCGATTCTAATTCCATGAATTAATCTACGTGGGTGGCGGTTGAGAAAGACAACCCCTCAGCTGGCATTACTGGAACCCCCGCTGAGGACAAACATTACCCGTGTGAGAGAAAAACAGGAGTGCCTGACAACACTCCGCTTGCCAAGCTCCCAACTTTGGTCTACGGTTGATCTATGGTTCTAGTTCACTAAAACCAGTAAACCTAGGAAGCAACAACTGAGCAAACGGAGACCACACCTGTTCACCATCCAGCTAGAGTCACAGTTGCCTCAGCCTCAGCGCATGTCTGCGCATTAACAGCCAAGGCATCCTACCCACCTTTTAGCGGGTGTTGGCAGCAGACAGAGCGCTTTACAAGAGGAGTATTAATTCCCCTTCGACAAGAAGCGAAAGAGCATGCTCCATTTTGATCAGCCACGAAAGGGAGCAAGGCATGACGGTTAGGCGGTAGGTAATCACAGAAGCGATAAGTACCTCTGCGTCCTCCGCCCTCACTTACAGGGATAGCCGTCGTTCAGGCCAGGTCAGAGTTAGTGTGTCCCCCCTGCTCGTCACCTCACACCAATTCTTCTCTATATTGAGGTTTGGACCAAACCAAATCCCTAGCATTTTAACCGGTCCCCCCGTCCAGTGCCCTACGATGTTGTTGGGAGGTATCGTCTTGCTTCTCCAGGTGCCGACTGACTTATCCCGGTTAATTTTTTCTCATACTTTGGTTTTCCTTTGTAGAACTAGAGAACAGTATTTCGATTCCAGTAGTACCATTTAGAAATATATTTATCAGAATATTTCTCCGTATATTGCATATATTTACACACATATACATCCACACACACACACACACACACCATGTTCATTCATGGTATTCGGAATGTACATTTTGAGCCAACGATCTTAAAAGGGAATTTAGTGAAAAGTGTTTGTAAGGTAAAAACGCTTCATGACTCCTGTAGACCACTAACTTGCATATAGGATACAAACACGAAAGAAATCAGGAAAACGTAAGGAACAAATTCCGGTTGCAGGATTTGATCTCATAACAGTAAATCAACCCGAATATCTCCTTAATCTTCATTGAAGTGAATAACTATCTCAATTAAAACAAATAGTTTCTGTAATGTATTTTTTTATGGCCCACAGGGGGCTAAACACAGAGGGGACAAACAAGGACAGACAAAGGGATTAAATCGATTACATCGACCCCAGTGCGTA
>NC_043016.1:4917213-4932213 GCF_006345805.1 Octopus sinensis | reverse complement strand
GTAACCACTCTAACGTGGCTGTCCGTTCGAGCGGACTCTACTGCGAATTTTCAACCCCAACAGGACATTTCCTCTAACTGGTTAACGATGAACAGCTGTATCCGATAAAAATGTGAGCAGGGAAGTGAATCCCTATCACCTCCTAGCGACGAGAGCAGTAGACCAGTTCTCGTTTCAGGCTATTTCTACCACTCCTTAGTACTAGTCACCTCGTCTGCTAGTGATGATAGCAGCTCGCTTCTGCACACTATCATCTCTGGCAGACGAGGTGTCCAGTATTGAAGAGTGGCATAAATGGCCCGAAACCAGGACTGGTTTACTGGTCCCGTCGCTAGAAGATGGTAGGGGTTCGTTCCCCTGCTCGCAATTTTATCGTTAACCAGCTACAGGAGATGTATTCTTGGGGTTAAAAAATCGCAGTAGAGTCCGTTCGAAAACGAACAGCCATGTTAGAGTGGCTACGAATATTATATATATAAATATATGCGTCACCATTAATGTTGCCTTCTGGTGTACCTGGGTGCTTTTCATATGTTTCACCAACACTTATTCTGTTTGTACCAGGTGTTGGCAATATTGTGAGCAATATCGAAGAATGTGGAAAGAGGGGAAATAGGCAGCTGTTAGCAATGCGGTATGTTTAATAAAACCTTAATATATGTCGGGCTCAAAGACCCATCTTTAGAAGAGAAGAACAGTGAAAGGAAAGTCTATTTGTGTATGATCCGTTACTCAATTTAAACTCTCCAGCATAGGTGTAAGTTACGTCCGCGTGTTGATGTAAACACAGCAGACAAACAGCCCAGCTGTTGTTATAAGCTACTTACCGTTTATAGTATGACGGTGTAATATTATCAGCTGTAGTCGCGGTCGAATGTCCAAGTCGCATGTTTTTGTAGACCATTCTCCATTTGTTGGATTTGTGTGAAAATTTATTTGCAGATGGTGTTTTTGAATACGATAACGACTAAGAGAGGTTGAGGTAAATTTTTTGAGCATAGGGTTTGCCTCGAATACAGAAACTAAAGCTAAATTAACTTGTTGTAAGCCTTTGAGTGGCATCTGCATGGGTAGTGTAGTATAATAATTAAAAAGACCTACATTTGCTTGTTTGTGAGTTTAGATCTGTTCTAGAAATGAGTATAATTTAATGACATGGGTTGGGTTGGTTTTGGAGCATTAGATTGTGTGCTGAAGGATTGTGGATTGTGTTTTCGGAAACAGTAGTGGTCAAAATAGATCCAAAAGAGAGAAAGTTATCTATTTCTGAGATAGTAGTAAGAGAGGCGGGGTGTGGTGGCCGGAAAGAGAAAATTATCTCCAGTAGTTGTCTATCAGTGTAGCCTTTTGATATTCTCGACGAAATAGTTTCCATTCAGCTATCCACTGGGAAACTATTAATTCTAAGATAGAAATATCTATGTTACTGTTAACAACAATATCCGATAATCTAGTAGAGATCTGAAAATAGATCATATAATGAAAAGTTTAGTTACGCTTGGCCAGCTAAATAAAATTGCTCAGATTATCGCTGCTCTCTATAAAGTACACAAGAGCCAACGATATAATCCCTGTGTGGTCGCTAGAATTGCTAGAAATACAACCGAATATCGAGCCAGCAATTGAGTCAGAGAGAAAGTGAAAGTATCTACGTAGCAGCTGTCTGCGAGAATCAAGAGAAGCAATAGCCAAAAAGACATACAGAACCAACTTTAAAAGAAAGGATACATTAAACAACGTAGTTGTGTGCGAGGAAAAATGGACGCAGTGATTATGGTTAAAACATCATTGAAAAAGAGTCTGTAATATCTAAAGTAATTTTCATGACACTATAACGGCTATTGTCCAGCTTGACATTAGTTGTTATCTTTCTTTTAGTAAACAGCATAAATTCATGATTTTCAGTAACTTTTTGGAAGAGTTTATTTCATACAAACTAGGATGCAAAAACGAATTCCAGTTTTATGATTATCACCAGATGCAAAAGAAAACTATAAGCTGCTCATATTCCGGGAGAAAACAAACAGCTTTAAGTCTTCTCTTCTCTTATTACGATGCTACGAGAAGCCAGGACAGCAAATTCCTGCATTTATGGATCTGTGAATTCGGTCAGTGCATATCTGGATTTTGTGTGAGAAAGAGCATTTTTTTAGAGATAATATTTATGTCCCTTACTAAAACCAACACAAACAAACACATACCAGTCATAAACAGAAACAAACATAACAGCTTCTAAATCTAATTGTCGAAAATCAAAATTACAATGGCCACGTTCACTTTCAAGCACACGTTAACAGTACTGTTTCCTGAAGATGGGACTATGAAGATCTAGAAGAAAACACTGATTGAGTCAATGCGATTGGTCCCGCAGTTAGCTTGGAACAATGAAAATCGTTTTGGGATAAACAGAATATACTCATATATTCATTGCAACATATATGTGTGTGTGTGGCAGGTGTATGTGTGCATGTTTGCATCTATGTACGTAAGTGTGTGTATATATGTATGTGTGTATGTATGTGTGTATGTGTGTGTGTTTGCTTGCTTGTGTGTGTGTGTGTGTGTGTGTGTGTGTGTGTGTGTGTGTGTGTGTGTTTGTTTGTGTGTGTTTTCACTGATTTGGTTCGGTTTTCTCCTCACTGATTCAAAACAATCTTTCTAGTATTTTGTTCTAGTTCTGATGTGAACTTTTGTAGGTTTTGATCATCTTCAGAGTGTAGGGCGATGGCATCAGCAAAGTCCAGATCTTTCAATCACATCTATTATTTCCATGGTGTTCCGCCATTGGCTGTGTTTTCTGCTTCCTTTAGGACTAAGTCTACAGCCAGAAAAAAAAAACAGCAGGAGCGACAGAACGCTACCTTGTCTTACTCCAGTAAGAGGCCGAAGAATTCTGTTTTCTCTGCTGCCATTCGAACACAGCATCGGGAGTTTGAGTAATTTTTTTTTAAACATATTGATAAACCGTTCAGGATTGTCATTACAAATGATGGCTGTTTGACTACAACGATCATAAAGATCAATGAGCAAAACGTAGAGACAGTAGACACATATTTAGGTAGGATCATCAGTAACAAGGGTGGGTAATATTGCGACTGATGTCAACCATGGAGTTGGCAAAACCCCGGCCGTATTCCAGAGAATGTAAGGTGTCCGGTCCTCAAACACCATCAGCTTACAGAGACCTGCTTTTATTACCCTATAGTTCTGCCAACAGTTATTATACTAGTGAGGCATGGAAGAGCACCGTAAAAGTCGGCAACTCCATGGCACAGAATATTCTTAACCGACTTGAGAGAGGCCAACATCACAGAGAAAATTGCAGTCAAAATGGGGTAAAATTACTGCCCAATGAGCTCCAAAATATAAGAGGAACTGATACTGATACGTATATGTGAGTGTATGTGTATGTGTAGGTATGAATGTTTGTATGCACGTGTGTGTGTGTGTGTGAGTGCCTGTCTGTACATAACACAGATACACAGACCCATTCAGACGTCTAATATATCTAGAATCTGCTTTTCTAACAAGTCAAGCGAATCTTTATATGCTCTTCATAACCTTGTACGCATGGAGTATATAAACATTATTTCGACCGTGTAATATATACTGTACCTTGTATATATCCAGTATATATATAGAATATCTATTAATCTTAACCGTTCGGACCTGTGGATCTATGACAAGTATCTGCGGTATTCTTCATTTTAAAAACTGTTGGATGTGATGTGAGGGATATTTATTTGTTATTTCTAGGGGGTTGAGAAGCCTAGACTTCCTCATTGGGGTATTGTAAATTGTTTGTCTAGTGCTGTTGTTGTTGTTGTTGTTTTTTTCAGGCAGCTAACACAACACAGCGGTAATTCTATCTACGAAATGTTTCGAAGTATTTTCTAGCTGTTAGGTAAATGCATTTTAAAGCCAACGTTTAGATTATGTTTCTGGTAACTTATGCAAAAGATAGTTGTATATTAATTACTTTGGAGAGACTGGAATGGAATTTTAAATGAAAAATCATTTTTTTTTAATAAATACTGAATATAAATTAATCATATTTACTGTGCTTCAGTAAGCATTAATGTGCGTGTGTATGCATGTGTATACGTTTTTAGATATGTATGCATGCGGCCAAAATTTCTGAGATAATATATCAATGTAGAGGTTCAGTAACTGACGAATATTTATCAAGAAGAAGGTTCAAGCAACAATATATATTTCTAATATTATTTCATAGGAAATTATACTGTTTATCATTTAAGATGAATTGGTCGAAAATAAAGGGGGGACCCATGTTTTTACGAAATGCTTCCTTGTGATAACTGTTCGTGTAATATTGCTTGATACATGCAATATTGCCATATGTGAAATCGGCAAGATAAGATATCATCATGGCATAAAGGTTCTGTACAATCTGATATTCAACAACACTCATTCGCTCATTCGTCGACGTACAGATCACTTTAAAGTTGACTACATAAAAACTTTAGGCTTAGATAAAAAAAAAAATTCTGCTTACAACAAACTGATATGTATGTATGTATGTATGTATGTATGTATGTACGTATGTATATATGTATATATGTATGTATGTATGTATGTATGTATGTATGTATGTATGTATGTATGTATGTATGTATGTATGTATGTATGTATGTATGTATGTATGTACGTATGTATATATGTATATATGTATGTATATATGTATATATGTATGTATGTATGTAAGTTTGTATCTATGTATGTATGTATGTATGTATGTATGTATGTATGTATTTATGTATGTATGTATGTATGTATGTATGGATGTATGTATGTATGTATTTATGTATGTGTACATGTATGTATGTATGTATGTATGTATGTATGTATGTATTTATGTATGTATGTATGTATGTATGTATGTATGGATGTATGTATGTATGTATGTATGTATGTATGTATGTATGTATGTATGTATTTATGTATGTATGTGTGTATGTATGCATGTATGTATGTATGCATTTGTGCATGTGTGTATGTATGTATTTATGTACGTATTTATGTATGTATGTAGTGTATGTATGTAGGTATGTATGTACGTACGTACGTATGTATGTATGTATGTGTGTGTATGTATGTATGTATGTATTTATGTATGTGTGTATGTATGTATTTATGTATCTATGTATGTATGTATGTATATATTTATGTAAGTATGTATGTGTGTATGTGTGTATGTATATATGTATGTATGTATGTATGTATGTATGTATGTATGTATGTATATATGTTTGTATGTATGTATGTATGTATGTATGTATGTATGTATGTGTGTGTGTGTGTATGTATGTATGTATGCATGCATGTATGTATGTATGTATGTATGTATGTATGTATGTATGTATGTATGTTTGTATGTATGTACGTATGTGTTTAATGCTCGAGCGAACAAACTTCGCTGTCGCTATTTCGTAGCTCCTTCCAATCTGTAAACGCAGCTGAATTATTTCGGAATATTCCTGTGAAATTCTAATATTTAGAAAACATTTGATTCATGACAATCAAAACAATGTCTGATTTTAAAGAAACACCGGTGTACAATATAATATAATATATGGAAGGTAGAAAATAACCACACAAGTAATTCATAATGAACGTTTAAAATGCAGACTCACTTACGAGAATAATAAACTGTAAATATGAAAGTAATGCAAAAGTGGAGAACTTTTTATATTGACTGATGTAAGTAATTCAATTTTCACATTTTAGAATAGCTTCTTATCTGTTGCAACTCTTCTTCCCATTGTCTTTCATTGAAGCAAAATAAATAAAGAGTTCCGTGCAGGGCAACGCATCAGCATTAAGTTGTTCAGAGAGGAGGAATACAGGATGTGTGATATCCACGGAAGCCAACAGTTCAATTACGGATATACCATTATAGACAAGAACAATGTACACAAATGAAGGAACAAGTTTAAAGTGGATAACATCAACGAAACCGGTGTGCACCTGGAAAACCATAAACTGCGACTACTGACACAAATCACCAGCGAGTAAAACGAATCGATCCATGCAGACAAATCAATCACAACTGAACTGCGGTTACAATACACTACAGAAACAGGGGCAGTGAGCTGCTGGCAGAATCGTTAGCACGCCGGGCGAAATGCTTAGCGGTATTTCATTTGCCGTTACGTTCTGAGTTCAAATTCCGCCGGGGTCGACTTTGCCTTTCATCCTTTCGGGGTCGATTAAATAAGTACCAGTTACGCACTGGGGTTGATGAAATCGTCGTAATCCGTTTGTCTGTCCTTGTTTGTCCCCTCTGTGTTTAGCCCCCTGTGGGCCATAAAAAAATACATTACAGAAACTATTTGTTTTAATTGAGATAGTTATTCACTTCAATGAAGATTAAGGAGATATTCGGGTTGATTTACTGTTATGAGATCAAATCCTGCAACCGGAATTTGTTCCTTACGTTTTCCTGATTTCTTTCGTGTTTGTATCCTATATGCAAGTTAGTGGTCTACAGGAGTCATGAAGCGTTTTTACCTTACAAACACTTTTCACTAAATTCCCTTTTTAAGATCGTTTGGCTCAAAATGTACATTCCGAATACCATGAATGGAACATGTGTGTGTGTGTGTGTGTGTGTGTGGATGTATATGTGTGTAAATATATGCAATATACGGAGAAATATTCTGATAAATATATTTCTAAATGGTACTACTGGAAATCGAAATACTGTTCTCTAGTTCTACAAAGGAAAACCAAAGTATGAGAAAAAATTAACCGGGATAAGTCAGTCGGCACCTGGAGAAGCAAGACGATACCTCCCAACAACATCGTAGGGCACTGGACGGGGGGACCGGTTAAAATGCTAGGGATTTGGTTTGGTCCAAACCTCCATATAGAGAAGAATTGGTGTGAGGTGACGAGCAGGGTGACACACCTAACTCTGACCTGGCCTGAGCGACGTCTATCCCTGTAAGTGAGGGCGGAGGACGCAGAGGTACTTATCGCTTCTGTGATTACCTACCGCCTAACCGTCATGCCTTGCTCCTTTTCGTGGCTGATCAAATTGGAGCATCTGCTCTTTCGCTTCTTGTCGAAGGGGAATTAATACTCCTCTTGTAAAGCGCTCCGTCTGCTGCCAACACCCGCTAAAAGGTGGGGTAGGGATGCCTTGGCTGTTAATGCGCAGACATGCGCTGAGGCTGAGGCAACTGTGACTCTAGCTGGATGGTGAACAGGTGTGGTCTCCGTTTGCTCAGTTGTTGCTTCCTAGGTTTACTGGTTTTAGTGAACTAGAACCATAGATCAACCGTAGACCAAAGTTGGGAGCTTGGCAAGCGGAGTGTTGTCAAGCACTCCTGTTTCTCTCTCACACGGGTATAATGCCAGCAGCGGGGGTGGTTCCACCTCGTCATTCTATAGAAGGTTTGTAGAGGCTAAGTGTGACGACGACCTGTGGGAGATTCTGGGCTTCGACGATGGTCAGTTAGCCAGCCTGTTCTGAAGAACATTCGGGTCAGGACCCTTGGATAACTACCAAAGATCTGTGGCCTGGTAATGTTACCAAGGAGCCTAACCAGTTCGTGATAAACTCTCAAAGCATGGTGGTTCTTGTTCACCCATGTGCCCAAGTGCGAGCAGGATAGGAAAACCATTCTGCACGCGAGTGTGCAATGCCCCAAAATTTCTGAAATGTGGGTTTACGTTGAACCTATGCTGTTACGGCTGAGAAGAGTACAATTGTCTTCCGAGTCGATTTTAAAGAAGTTAAGGCTTATTTCCTCGCCGTGGTTGCTATAGCGAAAGAGGTGGTATGGAAGACTCGCGTGAAAGGAATCGTGACAGGTATCTTCATCTCCAGCCTTGGGCTGGTTAATTTCCTCATTTTCCACCTAAAGAGGAAAATAAGGTGGGAGAGAGAAAATGCCTGTCACTTGATATATATGGGCAAAGATGGAAGGTTACTGCGAGTATGTTGAGAATGAATTAACCCACATAGTGTATCCTTAAGGTTATAAAATGGTTACACTGGTGGCACGGGGCTTGTGGGGTCGAAGCAGAACCCGTCCCTCACTTCATTGTATTTGTAATTGTTTGTTCATCATTCGTTTCATCAAAATTTTTAAGCTATTTGCTATTTTCGTGTAGAATCATTCGTTATATCGACCCCTTACTCATTTGTATCGTCCCCTCAATGTTCGGCCCCTTGTGGATAATAAAGAAATTGATGTGAACAGCGTGAAGCTAGCAACGATGACAGTCAGAGAAAAGATGTGATGTGAAACAGGCGACGAAGAACCACACTGCACAAGACATCGCGGTCGGGTACAACTACTTCTTCCACTCTAAGCAAGTTGACTTGCTGGCCTGGCATGCAGTTTTCCAGCTGCTGACTTGGCTGTTGGAGCTGTGTTGGTGCCAGGTGGTCGGATTTCGCAATATTTGGCATCAGAATTTTTTTTCTGTAGTAAGCCAATTATTTACTAAGGAGTGCGCACAAGGAAGCAGGCAGGGAAGGAAGATGTACCGCTGGCTGCAAATATTACAAAACCAAAGCTATAAACTAACTGAGTTGAAGGAAGAGCAGAGAAGGCAGCACACATGCCTTCAGAGACAGCTAGACACATTCATGAGAAGAATGGAGAAAGATCAACAGTAGTTGCAAGAGGAACAACAATAGTTCAAGAAAAATGTACAGCAGTACAGACGTGGGGTGGGTCATGATATTATATGGTGCAAGCAACATGAAGATGAACAGCTGAAAATGTTTAATGAGGGAATGGAAGCCATAGAGGAGTTTTGTGCTGATGTGCAGAGAGTGTGCGGAAAATGGTGGATGACATGTGCTGAATTTTGAAAATAACCAAACCTCCAGAGGAAGTCTTTCAGGAGTGGGTGTACCTGCTGGTAGTCAGGAAGCAGTTTTGGATACTGGACAGGATCCCGAGGCTCCGGTATTTAGGCCTCGATCCAGTGAAGTGCAAGGCTGCAGAAGAATTCCCATTAAGAAGAAGCTACAAGAATTTGACGGCAAGGTGTCATGGGAAGCTTATCGTATCCGGTTTGAGCTGTTGGCTGACCAGGTGCTGAAGCAGTTATCTGTGGCGGACAGAAGCCGTTATTCTTCACTAGTTGAAGTGTTATGGAAAAGATATGGCAATATGTACCAGAGTGAAGTGTACATTGCACGATTTCGGACCCGCGTAAGGGCTAGAGGGGAGTCACTACAATAGCTTGCCCAAGACCTGGAGAGCGTGGCATATAAGGCATGCCCTACGGTAACACCTGACATCTTGGTTCTTCTGGAAGAAATTTATCGACGCTCTGGGCAGTGCAGAGCTCAAAGTTTAAGTGAAACAGCCTCAACCAAATACTATGCAAGAGGCACCGGCGAGAGATCTGAGTCATATGTAATGTCAAGTAGGACCGGATTTAAACCATGGTGGGCGTGGTGGGCGCGGAGAGGAACTTCAACAAAAACGTTTACAGTTGGAATGAGGATCATTAACATGGTCATTGACGTCAAGCGTTGAGTTGTGCCGGCGATGATATAACACAAGAGATTTTTTTATTCTATGGAAGTTGTTTAAAGGATAAAGATGAATTGAGTGAACAGATCTTGCAAACCTATTGAGTAAGTGGGAACACGATACCAGATAAACTGATTAAAATGAAAATAAACTAAATTCTGCAGACTTTAATACCTGAACAACTAAACTCTTGATGCATGCGGCTATATTGTTGTTCCTCATTTCCACTGTAAAGTTTCATTGTAAAATTTCTCCAATCCAATTCCAACATATAACAATAAGTCTTGATATAAAATAGAATAGAAAAAAAATGAACCCCGAAGTGCGGGCATTATTTTTTTTCTGCTTTGCTATCTCCCTTAATTCGAAAATTAAGGGATCAAAAGCTTCTTTTGATCCCTGTCTTGGAATGCCATTATTGAATCCAGCTCTTTTGGGTAGCATTCCTATCGCAGTCACAAAACCATACATCTTTGCGTTGATGATGATGCTACATTAAAAATTTGCTTAATCTTTGTTAGTTTCATTAAATCATTTAGACAAACATTTCCTACAAGTGACACACTTAGGTATTTCTTCTCTATCCACGCTGATCGATGCAAAACCGTATTAAATATATGAATCATGTTTTATCGGAATCTTCAGGAAATAAAATAAAATAAACAGGTTACCAATAACAACAAATGAAATATTTCTACAAATAACTAATGTGAAATATCTTATTTTTAAGTAACTGCTTCATTTACCATTCCTTATTAAATCTCAGAATAAATTAGTAGCTAATAAGAGTCCTGCAGTTTGTTTTAATATATGCACAGTATATATATATATATATATATATATATATATATATATATATATATATATATATATATATATATATATATATATATATGAATGTATGTACATGTGTATATGTAGGTATATGTATATGTATGTGTATGTATATGTATGTGTATGTATATGTATCTATATGTATATGTATCTATATGTATATGTTTGTATATATATATATGTATATATATATGCATATATATGTAGGTGTATATGTATATGTATGTATGTATGTATGTATGTATGTATGTATGTATCTATCTATCTATCTATCTATATATATATATATATATATATATATATTACATTTTACTAAATATTAGTCCATTCCTCTCCTCCCTTACCAGAAACCCCAAACTGCCTCCACTGATGACCAGCGTTACCCGCTGGTTGAGACTCTGCAGTCTAGATCAACATAAATTCACATCCCACCATTTAACCTCCGATAGACACAGTGATATGAAAGATCTATTCCATGAAACTTTCAAAAGAAGAGATATTTTCGGTGAGATCTGATATCGGGCTGATGTAACTTTGTAAAACAACGCTTATGTACAAATTTAGTCAGCCAGTCAACTAACTCTGCAACACTTCAATAATAACAAGAGTAAAAAAATACTAAAGGAAACACGACACAGCAGAAAATCAAATGAAAAAAATAACATTATCTGTGCCTTGAGCACAATTGCATAGCAATATGGATCTGTCTGGTTCTTAACTAGAATGTAACACAACTGAAATCCGCAGGCTGTAATATAAGAAATCAATTACAAAGACCACACACTCCACATTAAGTCAAACTCCCATTGACGATAAAAGATGGGGGTCTATCGAACGTCTGAGAGTAAAGTTAAAGAGCAGCCGTTAATATTTCTCTCAACTCAAGGCTGTGAGCTGGCAGAATCGTTAGCACACAGAACAAAATGCTAAGCACCGTTTCATCTGCCTTTACGATCTGAGTTCCAATTCCGCCGATGTTGACTCTGCTTTTCATCCTTTGAGATTCGATAAATTAAGTACCAGTTGCGTAATGGGGTCGATCTAATCAACTATCCCCTTCCCCCAAAATTCCGGGCCTTGTGCCTAGAGTAGAAAAAGAATATTTCTCACAACTATTTGAATTGAAATAAAAGGTCTGCTGTACGTCTTTTTTGAAAAGAAATTTTTTAAAAATCATACGAATAAATTACATTCGCCGCATCAACATTATATACCCATTGCATGTGGATAAATTCTGGTCAGCAACTCTACAGGCATGACTTTATACAGACAATATTTTCGTCAAATAGATGTCTCCTATAAAAATGAATTACTACTTCTCGCTTAAATACAAAAATCCGACACGAATAAGGCAGCAAAACCATTTACTATGAAATAATAAAAAAAAGAAACTAAATCGTTAATGAAAATATTGGTTTCAAATTTTAACACAAGGCCAGCAATTTAGGGAAAGGTAAGTCGATAACACCGATCCCATTACTCAACTGGTACTTATTTTATCGACCTTGAAAGGATGAAAAGCAAAGTTGACCTCGGCAAAATTTGAACTCAGAACGAAAAAACAGACGAAATGCCGCTAAGTACTTTTCCCAACGTGTTAAGGCCTGGCGATTTGAGGTCGTTAGCCTCAAATCGCCAGGCCTGGTCGGCGTTTGAGAGAGATGCAGCATTGAGGATGAATGAAGCCAGCTCAACCCACCCCCGATGAATGCTGTCTCGAGACAAGACAAAGACCGAACGTGCTAACAATTTTGCTAGCACGCCACGTTATCGTTAATAAAAATATGGAAGGAATAAAGACCGTTCCTACAATTTAGATAAGATGTGAGCTATGTAGAACATTTCCTGAGCCGATACATCACTTTTTATCAGGTTGTCTCACACCAGGCCTGACAAAATATATTTGCAAGCACAATAGCCTAGCGAAGCTGCTCTTCATACACAAACCTACCAAATTTCAACTATTGCACGAAAAAATTCTCTAGCCCTTTTATGAGCCTCTACTTGTCTTAGAAAATGACAATGGGAAAATACGGTGGAACTTTAGCATATAGACATACCAACATAATAATTCTGACATTATTCTCCATGGTAAACATGTTATTAGCGAAGTAATTATTGAAATAGCAATACCAAATAACTTCAATGTTGTACACATGCGAGCTGAAAAGCCAAAAGATTACACCGTCCTAGCTGTTAAACTAAAAAAACATTATGACAGTTGAGGAATGTGATTATTATTCCATTTATGTTCGGAACTACTGAAGTGGTAGACAACAATTTGGGTAAGAACACTAGCAAATTATCTAAAAAGACAAACATAGGAAGATCCCAGAAAATAAAATAGTGGAGTGTGTAAACATTGTTAGGGCATTCTCACATAATATTTGGAAAATTTAAGCTTTCCATTTAACCTTAGACTTTCTGAATACTTCTCTACATGCTTTCCATTGAACATTCTTGCTAATCTCAACATCTTTGTCAACTTAAATTTTTCAAAACTTTTATAAATTTTCACTAAGATATATCTGACTTTTATTCCCAGAATTGATATATTTCTCTAATTTGAATCATAGCAATAATGATGATGATGATGATGACGACGACGATGATGACAATGACGATGACGACGATGATGATGATGATAATGGTGATGATGATGATGATGACGATGACGATGACGACGATGATGATGATGATGGTGGTGGTGATAATGATGATGATGATGATGATGATGATGAGGGTGATGGTGGTGGTGATAATGATGATGATGATGATGATGATGATGAGGATGATGGTGGTGGTGGTGATGGTGGTGATGATGACGATGACGATGACGACGATGATGATGATGATGGTGGTGGTGATAATGATGATGATGATGATGATGATGATGAGGATGATGGTGGTGGTGGTGATGGTGGTGATGATGATGACGATGATGATGATGATGATGGTGGTGGTGATGGTGGTGATGATGACGATGATGATGATGATGATGATGACGATGATGATGAAGGGCTCTCCCATCGAAGGCAACGTGCGAGTGTTCAGCTTTTACCGAACGAGCTGCACAAATGATTTGTTTATAGAGATCAAATGTATGTGTTGTACATTAACTCGCTTTCTCCATCAAACAGACGTTGTCTGGACAGGTGCACAGGTGTAGCATGTGTCAGGTGCCAAAGTGATTGCAGAGCAATGGAGATGAAGTGTTTTGCTCAAGAACACAACGCAACACCCAGTCTAGGAAGTGAAATCACAATCTCACCATCGTAAGTGCAACACCACAACCCCTAGGTCATCTGTCTGCAATAGTAATAATAATAATAATAATAATAATAATAATAATAATAATAATAATAATAATAATAATAATAATAATAATAATAATAATAATAATAATAATGATGATGATGATGATGATGATGATGATGATGATGATGATGATGAGGATGATGATGATAAATGTCCTGATGCAGTACCAGGCAGTGGCTCTCATGGCTTCTGATCTTAACTGATTGGAAGTGTTATCATGTACATTGTTTTGTCTTGGTATAAAAGATGGGCTACAGCAAATATTCTGCTCAATACCACAGATTTGCTTATCAGTTGTTTGACCTTAACCAGTTGAGCATGTCCCTTAGTGGCTGACGATATGTGCATCTCTGATCACGAGCAGAAGTAGTGGGGGAGCATCATAGCCGTGTGTTGAGAGGGAGTCTTTGGGGTTTGAATAATTAACCGTTGGAAACATGGGTGTTTCGTTCAACATCCTTAATCAATCCTTATTCAGGGACCTTTTGAGTGGGATGGGCTACTCGACCAGAAGAAAATTCTAACTGGGCCTCACCTGTAAGGTCATGTGCTGTTTATCTTGATATGAGATCACCATGTCGCGCACAAATGGTTGTGATGTATGTGCCTGGTGTACCCTTATCTGATGGGTAGTCATGATGGGTATACAGGGCTTCGTATATTTTACCCCAGTGTCACTTTGATGGCATGCACTGCTCTCTCACTCAATAATAATAGTAGTAGTAGTAGTAGTAGTAGTAGTAGTAGTAGTAGTAGTAGTAGTAGTAACGATAACAACAACAACATTGTTATTGGCCACAAGGCTCAAGACATCGAGGAAGGTATGGAGGGTGAAGTACAAAGTACAACAGATGGATTTTACAAAGATCAAAAGAAAATCAACAGATTTCAAAAGAAAAACAAACCACCAAGCAGAGAATGATTTGTCTTTGTTCCCCACCAAAGAAAGATGGCGTATCTACATTATAGACGCAGCAGAGAGTCGGATCCGTTTTATATGTTCATGACAAGCCCACATATCTCTAATCCAGGGACACTGAGCGATACGATAGCGTATAGTACGGTTTCGTCTTCCTGCATGCATCTCGGATTGGTCGACATTTCTATACCTATTTCGAAAGATATTGCTCCCTTGTAATGCTGCTATGCTAAAGACTTTTGAAAGTTGTCCATAGTCATGCTAAAATCCTCTAAATAATTATTGCTCAGACTTTTCTCGTTGATTACTAGAATCAATCCCAGGCCATAGCTGTTCAACCACTAATAGAAACTTAGAATTGTTTTCCAGCTGATAGAGTACTATGAGCGCCTGGAAACATTCTGG
>NC_043016.1:4899713-4912213 GCF_006345805.1 Octopus sinensis | reverse complement strand
TAAATTTGTACCCGACTTACTGCCACAAACGATGTGTAAAATAAAGTCACTCATTTCTGTTGTTGTTTTTATTTGTTACTCAGCGCGATACCAATCAGCTCTGATTTAACAGACCCAAGAAGAAAGGTTTCTCATCCGCTGCTTCTCCTTTAAAAAGTCCCCTGTCTAGTATAGTAGTGTGGTTTAAGTGTATAACTTGTTTAGCTCCCAGGCCTGATTTAGCAAGATGGAACTTGTTCTGTAACTGCCAGAGCTTTCATTTCAAAGGTAATCTTTTTGAGACAACTTTATCGAACGTTCTTTGATTATTTTTGTCTTTTTTTCTCTCTAGGCGGTTGGATATGATTTAAGCAAATGTTTTTGTTATCTGAGTGTATCACATATCCATATACAGGCTTTCTTGGAGCTCTCTCACGATTGTTGCATCAATCAGTCTGTCATTGGTAATCTGTAATGGAATATGATTCTAAAACAATGTTTCGTAAGACCTCTCTCTTTTATTGTCATACACAATTCAAGTAAAGCCCATGCGAAGGACCTGTAATTGACAGCAGAAAAAAATTTCCATAAAAATGTCCAGAATCTATTCTTAGGCACAGTTAATCGTTATCTTGCATAAATTTTCTATAGAATTTCTAAGTAATTCCTTTATTGACTGTTGATTCAGCCATAAAATTTAAAATCCACAGAATAAGAAAATACTTGAAACTTTAAGTTTATATATTTGCAAAATGGTAAACAGAAAAGTATTTTCCTCTCATATTCAAGTTGAGAGCGGAGAGCGTGAAGCTCTAGAATTGTCCATTTTCCACATAAACGAAAGTGGCTATTACCGCCATTGCATACTTTTGCCTTAGAATAGATATCGGGAGCGTCTTATATAGTGCATCTAGTTTGTCGATTGACTAGGAACAACTCCAGTCCAAAAAAAAAAGATCTATGATCAAAGGTATTCTAGCCATTACATTCTATGTTATATTTAAATAAACTGTAACTTGGATTATTATTCTAGGAGTGCTTTAGGGATCGACTGTGTACAGTGTGCATGATTGCTTCTAAATCGTGTACAAATATAATTCATGTAATATTATATGTGATGGCATAAGATAAAAGCTACATGTAGTTGTAGCTTAGTTTGACTTGTTGCCTCAGCTCCAAATGGAACTAAAAAAAAAGCAAGGATGTTATAGCTGCTTAAAGACGATTGTCTATCAGTAAAGTTTCCGTCAGTCACGCAGGTGTATATCAGAATAAAGTTACAAACAGACAAACAACTGGTATCAGGTCAGATTTTGACATTTATATATATTTAAACATCGACATAACGTGAGGGTAGATTTGAAATTTTGAAGTCACGATTTTTGCCGTTTTTTTTTTTTTTTTTTGCAGAATCAGAATCTCTATAGCAGAAAACGTGGGCCGATCAATGTTTTAATTTCACCTTCAATTGTAGCAGATATACAACTAATTATTTCGGTTTGAATATTACTTGAAAGTCCAGAAAATGCGCATTTGGCATTTTCCCTCACAGAATCTAGATACGATCTTAAACAATCACTGTATTCCGCAAGTGCTTCACATATGACCAAAAAATTACCCTCATTGTTTGATTCTTCTATTTCATCGTGTCCACCAAATGGTAATTCTTAACAGACCAAAATTTCAGTCCAATGAATTGACCTTCTCAATATATCATGATTTTTCTCGACTGATCTGTTACGGAACTGAATCAAGGCTGCTTTCCAGTGATCGACCGCTGTATCAGTTCGTTGTCGGTCAAAGTTTTCAGAGCAATTACGGAATTCAGATATTTCTGAGATTTTTGTGTTTTGTCAAAGCTGTAATCAGATTGTGTAGATCACAGTAGCCAATAGTTGTCCATGTCACAGATTGTGTGAATTACAGTGGCCAATAAGTTGTCCATGTGTTCTTATGCTGACTAAATAACAAAGATGGTAAGCAGAAAAATTTTGTTCAGAATGAGATATCACGTCATTCACTTACATTGTTCTTAATACTTGGAATCAAAATGACGATAACATTCCTTGCTGCCAATGTTGATTTTCCTTTCAAACTTGGCTTCTCTTTTCCGAGAATGATAGCATTCATCTTATCTGCGAAGCTTCTTGTTACTAAGATTGAGAAAGTTCAGAGGAAACTCAACTGATTGGCTCTTTTGAAATCCCGAGTGTGAATGAAATCATGAAAAAATGTTACCTGGATATAATCTTTAGAAATGATTCGAAGTTTTATTCTAACAAAATATTTACGTGACAGTTTATTTTTTACGTAATTTAAAAAAAAATATTGTATGCAGCACGAAGTTTTGTCAGTGAAGAGGTCGCGGTCTGAAAGCGACGAAAATATTTTGACAAATTAAACTTAAATGTTGAAGTGAATCGAACGGCTTTTGTGTGTTTCCTAAATGGCTTACAAACACCTTCCACGCTGCAATTGTTTTCATTTCAGCACACGATCTCAGATCAAATCACTTGCTATGCGAGTACATCTCCATCATATACGAGGGGCGTTCAATAAGTAATGCCCCTGGCCCACTTCCCATAGCAGTAGAGCAACGAAACTTGGCACAGTTATTAGTCTTTTTCTACATAGGAACCACCCAGAGTTACGCATTTCTCCCATCGTTTGATGCGGCTCTGGAGACCGTTTTTGTGTAGAAGACCCAGCTTGGTCCTCCAACCTCAACGTGACTTCAGAAATCAAGGCTGCATCATCTGAGAAACGCTTTCCTTTCAAAAACTACTTCATGATTGGGAAGAGGTGAAAATCAGAGGGTGCAAGGTCAGGAAAGTAGGGGGGATGGGGAGGAGTTCATAGCCATACGCCTGTGCTTCTGATCTGGCGACAAGCGAGTTGTGGACTGGAGCGTTGTCCTGCAGGAGGAGGATGCTTTGCTGATCTTGCCCCGCCTCTTGATTTTGATAATTTCTCTTAATTTCCTCAAAAGTGAAGCATAATAGGCTCCTGCAATTGTGGTACCCTTTGCCAGGAAATCTGTCATCACTACTCCGTCCTGGTCCCAGAAGACTGTGAGCATGACCTTGCAGCGGAGGGCTGCACCCTTGCCTTCTTTGGAGGGGGTGAGTCACGGTGCTTCCACTGCATTGACTGGGCTTTGGTCTCTGGATCATCGTGATGGACCCAGGTTTCATCCTGTATAATCAGTCTTTTGAAAAATTTTGACTCATCTTCTTGGCACATCTCCAAATTCACCCTCGAGCACTCGACGTGTTCTTGCTTCTGGAAAGGCGTGAGCAACCTGGGAATTCATCTGGCAGACACCTTTTGCATATGCAAATGGTCATGAATGATAGTTTCCACAGACCCGGTACTAATCTTGACCTCATGGGCTATTTGGCGAATAATTATGCGTCGATCTTCCAAAATGGCAGCCTCAACTTGACGGACAGATGCCTCGTCAATGGCAGAAGGGGGCGACCATATCTGGGAGCTGTTTCCACAGAGTTCCGACCATGTTTGAATTCACGATGTCAGCGTTTTACAAGGTCATATGATGGGGCATCATCACCATAAGTTACTTTCATTTCATCAAAAGTCTCCCGTGGTGTGCGTCCTTTCAAATACAAAAACCGGATCACTGCTCGATACTCAACAGGCTCCATTTCACACTTGACTCGGTTCAAACACTTGTAAATCAGAAACCACAATTAATTCAGAGCTATAATTTGCCACTTACTCTATAGAGATATAAATGATTGCACATGCAAAATTTCAGCTAAATCAAACAACTGCAAGGGGGTTAGAGGCATTACTTATTGAACGTCCCTCGTATATATTTAAATTAAATTTTAAAGCATTGACATAGGTAAATGGATGAAAACTCTACTTTTGAATAACGAAAGAAAAACAAAACAAAACAATTGCCAGTTGATTCTTTTTGCTCAAAGTGTGAACAATCAATAAGAAACCTCTGGAGTCACATGACTGAATTCGGCTCCTAAGAAAGGATCAAGAATACTCTCCGTGGGTTAAATCTTCTAAAAAAGTAGGTGTGGTTGAGTGGTAAGAGGTTTGCTTCCTAATGACAAGGTTCTGGGTTTAGTTCTATTGCGTGGCATCGTGGGGAAGTATCTTCTGCTATAGCATCGGGCCGACCAAAGCCTTGTGAGTGGATTTGGAAGGCGGAAACTGTAAGAAACTCGTCGTATATATTTAGGTGTCTGCGTTTGTCCCCTACTTGATAACCGATGTTTGTGCGTTTACGTTCCCATAGCTTACTAGTTCAGCATGAGAGACCGATAGAATAAGTACCAAGCTTTAAAAAGAGTACTGGAGTCGATTCATTCAACTCAGAATTATTGAAGACAGTGACCCTGCATGGTCACAATCTAATAGCTAAAACAAACAGAAGATAAAAAAAAAAAAAGAATATATACAATTCATTACCGAATAATGAAATCAGCGGTAAAACAAATTTGCTAAATAACTTAAAACATGTTGTCAGTTGGTTAAAGCGCAAGTGGTAAAAGATCTCCTTTTACGAGCTGGCAGAATCGTTAGCACGCCGGGCGGAATGCGTAGCCGTATTTCGCCTGCCGTTACGTTGTGAGTTCAAATTCCGCCGAGGTCGACTTTGCCTTTCATCCTTTCAGGGCCGATTAAATAAGTACCAGTTACGCACTGGAGTCGATGTAATCGACTTGGTCCGTTTGTCTGTCCTTGTTTGTCCCCTCTGTGTTTAGCCCCTTGTGGGTAGTAAAGAAATATATATTATACGTATAAGTGCAGCTATGGTTGTGTGGTAAGAAGCATGTTTCCCAACCTCATGCTTCCGGGTTCAGTCCCTCTGCATGGTAACTTGGACAAATATCTTCTACTATAGTCTCGGGAGGACCAAAGCCTTGTGAATGGATTTGGTAGACGGAAATTAAAAGCCCGTTGTATATATTTATATATAGGTGTGTGTGTGTGTGTGTGTCTTTGTGTCTGTATTTGCCGTTCCCCCACTACTACCGCTTGACAACTGGTGTTGGTGTGTTTATATCCCCGTAACTTAGCGGTTCGGTAACAGACATCGATAGAACAAGTACAGTAAAAACATGGTAGAAATTCACCTCTCTCTATATATACCTACACTCTTTGCAATGTTGGCAAACGGAATAAGTATAAAAATGAACATTGTCAATTTAATTTTAAAAAATTCCATAAGTGGCTGAAGAGTGCTCTACATTTTAAAACTGATGTAATACTTACATCGTTTAATAAAATGAAGTAGCATGAAACGATTTTACTACACCACCTTTGGATATATCCTTGTTGCTTATTTTGATTATAAACACCCCATTTGATTTATATGGATAACACCATACCAAATTCTGGTGCCTCTAACTTAAGTACCATATTCATCTGAAACTAAATTTTTGCTGAACGTATATATATATATATATATAATATATATATTTACTGTGGTTAACCCCGAATCAACCCGGGACCTACATATATATATATATATATATAGATAGATACACACACGCACATTTATGCATATACATATATGTATGTGTGTTTGTGCATGTGCTTATATATATATATGTGTGTATATGTTTGTGTATCTGTGTTTTGTCCCCCCCCCACCAACATCGCTTGACAACCGATACTGGTGTGTTTACGTCCCCGTAACATAGCGGTTCAGCTAAAGAGACCGATAGAAAAAGTACTAGGCTTACGAAGAATATGTCCTGGCGGTGGGGGGGGGTCTATTTCTTCGAATAAAACCCTTAAAGGCAGTGCCCCAAACAAATAAAAGGATAAAAGAATACATATCAGCGACAGAGGTAGTATTAATACGGGAAGTTAACGTTCAAAGTCAACGATGGACGCCCGGACCGCTGGAGACGGTGGTGATTTATTTGCCTGTCTGTAATATAAACAAGCGTGCATTTTGCACCACAAGCGAATATGAGAGTTTCTCACATGGTAACTACCGCGGTAAAGCTTGTCCTCTCTAAAAACCCACGTCTAAGTATAAATATTACCTCCTGTTATAATTTACAGCCATTTAAAAATGGCCATACCAGGCTACTTTGTCTTTCATACATTACTCTTTACTCTTTTACTCTTTACTCTTTACTCTTTTACTCTTTTACTTGTTTCAGTCATTTGACTGCGGCCATGCTGGAGCACCGCCATTAGTCGAGCAAATCGACCCAGGGACTTATTCTTTGTAAGCCCAGTACTTATTATATCGGTCTCTTTTGCCGAACCGCTATGTTACGGGGACATAAACACACCGGCATCGGTTGTCAAGCAATGCTAGGGGGACAAACACAGACACATAAACACGCACATATATATACATATATACGACGGGCTTCTTTCAGTTTCCGTCTACCAAATCCACTCACAAGGCTTTGGTCGGCCCGAGGCTAAAGTAGAAGACACTTGCCCAAGGTGCCACGCAGTGGGACTGAACCCGGAACCATGTGGTTGGTTAGCAAGCTACTTACCACACAGCTACTCCTGCGCCTATTGTATATTTAAAGCGAAAAAGTTTTATGTAAACTTAGAGAAGAAGCTCTGCTGTAAGCGTGATGTTCTAGTAATCTGATATAATCCGATGAGCGGGCTTTCTTTATCCGCATTGATTTGTAAATATAAAAAACTGTATTTTACAAGGCGTAGCGTGCACATTGGTTCAGGCGGGGAAAGTAATTTACCGTACAATAAATTTTGCATGATGAAGGCTGCGAAACGGTTGTAATTCAAGTGGTTAAATTTATATATTCACCTGTCATACATTCTAGGTTTTTAATCCTCTATTTCTACTCACATAGCACACACACACACACACACACACACACACACACACACACACACACATGTATATGTATCCATGCATGTAAGATGTACGTATGTGTGTGTGTGTGTGTATGTATAGTTCACAGATGAGATCCAAATATACCTGATCAACCTGTCCCTATACATATATGTGTACTTGTATAATATAATATATATATATATATATATATATATATATATATATTAAATATATATATAAAATAGTAAAAAGTGAAAAAATACAGAAGGCTTAAAGGTTAAAAAATATATTTTGAGTCAACATGTCTGAAGAATATTAAAATTTTTTTTCTTACAATGACATCGTTTAGAGAAAGACCGGTTTCGCGTTTAGCTTTTCAAATTTCTAACGTCGTTATGTTTATGTTGAACAGAGTTATCGTTATGTTTATGTTCAACATAAACATAACGACGTTAGAAATTTGAAAAGCTAAACGCGAAACCGGTCTTTCTTCTAAACGATGTCATTGTAAGAAAAAAATTTTTAATATTCTTCAGACATATTGACTCAAATATATATTTTTTAACCTTTAAGCCTTCTGTAGTTTTTTCACTTTTGACTATTTTCTATATATTCAACCACGTGCTTTCACAAACCAACTTTCTTATCTATCTATCTATCTATCTATCTATCTATCTATCTATCTATCTATCTATCTATCTATCTATCTATCTATCTATCTATCTATCTATAGGTCGGGCGGAGGTGGTGAACGCGTACATCGCGTCCATCATCTACTACCGCCTGACCGTCGTACCTTGTCCCGACCCTACCATCACCAAACTAGAACGCATCCTCTTCCGCTTCTTGTGGAAAGGATGCGTCCCGATGGTCAGGCGATCCATTTGCTGTCAACACCCGTTAAAAGGAGGGCTGGGCATGCCGTGGTTGATGATGCGCAGACACGCGCTGAGACTGCGACATCTCCGGCTCTATGTAGACGACGGTGAACAGGTGTGGTCGCCGTTTGTGAGGCACGCTTTCCCGCAACTCGTCTCCATGACCGAACTACAGTCGTGGATCAAAAAGAGGCCAAGGAAGGGCGAATGGCACCGCGAGTGTCGCGTTGCTCTCAAGCAACTCTGCCGTCCCGGGTCGACCTTGAGTGACTTCAACACAACCAAAGCATTCTATAGGGGATTAGTGGAGGGGAGGTACGACGACGAGCTCGGGGCAAACCTGGGCGTCGACGAGAATACCTGACCCGCCTGTTTTTTCACGACTTTCGGCCCGGGACCTATGGACACTTTCAGAGATCCCTGGCTGGCGGTGCTACCGAGAAGCGCTACATTCACCCATCTTTTTTTAAAACATTCACTAGACAAAACTTGCCTCTCTACCCTCACTTTCCTCTTCAAGTGATACTTGAAGAAGTTGATGAGAGATTGAAGAGAGGAAAGTGTTTGTCTCTAATCCTTTCAGGCGCGTCCACCAGATACATTCTTTCGCCATAGCCACAAGTATGATAAAAATAGCTCTTCCTTCCCGTTTGAAGAAGGAGGCGTGACGATATTAACGATAGACTCGGCTGATAAACCGACACGTCCCACACGTGACAGCAGTCGTTCGACATAAGCCCACAGGTGGGAAATTGCTGGACACTGCACGATTGCGTGCAGAGCGGTTTCGTCGCTCTGCCCGCATCTCGGGCAGGTCGGCCCCGTGTTTCTCGAGCTATGCCTATAGAGCGTATGACACTCTTTTCAGGGACAACGGTTAAAATTCAAACTTGCTTTATTTTATTCTATTTATCCTTTTTTTACATACATTTATATATTTACACATACTCATATGTGCATGCATGTACATACTTATACACTAACATACACACACATATACACACATATACATCTACACATACGTACATACATATCAAACAATGTATACTCGTACGGTTATATATAACTACATATATGTATTTTAGTACCATGCATTTCAACATGTATGCATGGATTACTACATGTAAATGAGAGAGAGAGAGAGGAGTGGTTATAGAATGGTTATCCCGAGTGGAATCTGGATGTTACCCCATCCGGATTTTTGGTTGAGAGTGAGTTTGTATTCTTGTATACAGACAGCTTCCGTGACCTGTCTCAGCATTGCATCAGTGGGATGTGTGGATAAGATGTTTAACTCAAGTCTCCCTAAGGAGCCCTTGTGGCAGTCTACAGCATGCTGATAGAAGATGGAGTTTGGTTTCTTTCTCAATGCAGTTGTCCAGGTGTTCTTTGAACCTATCATTGATACTCCTAGAAGTCTCACCTATGTATGACTCTGGGTTAGTCGCGCAAGCTCCTTCTTGGCACTTAATTTGGTATACAGTGCTCTTGGTTTTGCAGTTCACATGTGGCTTTGTAGAACATACTGCACAATTATTTTGACATGTGAATCTATCAAATGGATATGATCTACATAATACAGATTTGATAGTCCTACCTGTCTTTTCTCGTTGTGTGCATAACTACCAACAATGAAATCCCACCCCTATATGGCCTTCGGAAAGATCATAAGAGCCACATGCATCATATACTTGGGCCATCTACCCGACCTGTTTGTGGTGCCAACAATGCTAACAACCACAAAATAGCATATTTTTTCTCACAATTCCTACGACCCTTAATAGAGTTATCTGCGGATGTATGTGATAGTACTGAAGACCTCCTTAGCAGGATCCGCGAATGCAACAACACGTGTGACCCCAGTGACCACATCGTAGGTAGCATGGATGTGGTATCCCTATATCCTTCCATTGATGTAGACTTTGCTGTCGAAAAATGTATAAAGATGATTAGTGAGAGTAATATGATATTTAAAAATGTGGACGTATATGAACTAGGGCTCTTCCTAGCCCTTAATTGTACCGATGAGTATCTGTCACACAACAATCTTCTTCATGCTTGTCCCACCCGTAACAAACGAGGTAGACCACCTACCATTACTCCAGCATACAAAAAGACCCACTGTGAACGCTGGCAGGGCTGGATGAAGCCAGACGACCCACCTTCAGATGCACACGACATCAGAACTACCATCGCACATGCTACCGGTGTCAGCCTTAGAACTACTCTTAAAACCCATATTTTTAAGTTTAACAACAAACTGTATAAACAGACGAAAGGCGGTGCTGTTGGAGTAGGGATCACCGGTGATGTTGCAAACCTCTTCATGGTGGGACAGACAGTTTAAACAGTGGCTAGCGACCCGTAACATCCACTTAGCTATGTACTCTCGATACGTTGACGACATTAACCTTATCTGAAATGTAATAATAATACAGACACAGAGATAGACTCTCCACTAAATGGAAGAGCATATACATATCAACCAACTCGTCCATCTTGCATATACATACATACATATATACATACATACATACATCATACATACATACATACATATATACATACCTACATATACATACATACATACATTATACATACATCATATTACATACATACATACATACATACATACATACATACATACATACATACATACATACATACATCCTAACTGTTCGCAAAAAAGGGTGTCCATTATGTTGATTAACTTTCATAACATTACTCCACTTTATCGGTTTAACATCCATGGAATCAGATCTATCGCAGACCTCCTCTCGTTCGTCAGCTAACAGCCCATCGCCCTTGAGAAATTCGACAATAGCAATGGCGTTTCATTTTGATGTCATTAAAACCATCAATCGCAACTGATGCAAAACCTCCTAGCTACTTGCCTACTTGCCTACGGTCTACATCTTCTGTCTCACATTTCTTGAATTGGAAGACTTCCTCTCAGATTACACAGCTGCTTATGAATGAGCACCCTCTGACGCAGATTCTCTTCTTTTTGCATCAATTCTCATCAACCTTCTGCAAACAAGTGTCATCTACGTGCAAGTTAAGCACCTCATGGCAAACATGCATTAGTCTCGTGAACATGTAGTTTCATTCTTTAATAGGTTCGTAATCTTTCCTCTTTCTCGGCAGCGCAAATGCATATTAAGAGTAAAGCCTCTGTATTACATTCAGTGCGCATAAACAACGCACATTTAAATCCCTAAGAGCTGCAACACATGCTTTATAAACCCTACACACATACATGCATACATACATACATACATACATACATGCATATATACATACATATATACATACAAGCATGCATACATACATACGTACATACATACATACACACATACATACATACATTCATACATACACACATACATTCATACATTCATACATACATGCATACATACATACATACATACATGCATACATACATACATGCATACATACATGCATGCATGCATACATACATACATTAATTAATTAATCGTATTCCTCTACAGAGTCAGGGAATACTTCAACTGTAATCAATAGCTGACCCTCAGTGAAGCTCAATTGATAATTACATTGTGCCGCAGTCACGTGCGTGGTTATAATATACAGACAACTGCCATAGATATCCAACAAATGAATGCAATTCACTTGGTTCTTCTATTTGCTACGTGAATTATAAACAGCGCGCCTGCTCTGCTGGTCGCCCCTACTTAACATGGCTACTATTGTGTTCCATCTGCCAGGTCCAACCTTAAACATTTCCCTTAGTACTTCCACGTGAAACTGTGCGTGTATAATTTCTTTTTCTTAATTAGATATCTTAATATCCAACATCTACATTTACCACATCAATGGAACGAGTATGGGACAGCCTGCTAAGGTAACGCCTACAGTATCATGTTGTATAATGTTGTATAACACTCGGGTACTACTAATTGATCAGGCCAACAACCTCAGTAGTTCTGGCCATGTCTATCCCGTCTTTTATTTAAGTCACATTATTTAGTATGTTCTCTTTCTTTTTTTAAGAATTCATGTTTGCTTATTTGACTAATATTTCTACAAAATGAGTGATTGTGTTTACACTTTGATTTTCATTACTTCGGTTTCTATCTCTCTCTTTCTTTCTCTCTGTATATATATACATAGTCTTTTATTCTTTTCCTTGATTTAGTTATTTTGACTGCGGCCATACTGGAGCACCGCCTTTAGTCGAACAAATTGACCCCAGGACTTTATAAGCCTAGTACTTATTCAATCCAACTGTGTTACCAAACCGCTAAGTTACGGAGACATAAACGCACCAGCATCGGTTGTCAAGTTATGGTGAGGGGTGGGGACAAACACACAGACACACAAACACACACATATACTTACATACGTACCTACCATACATACATACATACATACATCATACATACATACATACATCATACATACATACATACATACATATATATATATATATATATATATATATATATATATATATATATATATATATATACAACTAAAATAAGGATGTCTGAGAGACACCACCATGCCGAAATAGCAGTCAATCCCTGACTCTAAAAACCACCTTAAATGTTCATAATCGCACCATGAGATAAAACAGAGGGACAAAATAGACTAGCAAAAAGATATTACTGAATAATTCAAGATCTTGATTCTAGCTTTGCTTCGAATAAGCTTTGCCGTCATCAGTTGAATATATCAGAGCACATATAAGTCGTCACTATATTCACTGCGGTGTTTTTTTCACCATATCGTGCTTATGGGGTGTTTTGGGGCAATTTGAATCTGGCTTTGTACATACGTGC
>NC_043016.1:4884619-4899613 GCF_006345805.1 Octopus sinensis | reverse complement strand
ACATACATAAATACATGCATGCATATATATATATATAATAATATATACACACACACACACACACAAACACATATATTCATATACAGTACTTGAATGCATGCATACTTACATATATACACACACATATACATACTGTAATAACTACCTACTTACATAGATCTGCCACCACTGATGGAAAAAACAAAAACAAAAACAAAAAAAAACAATGCTTCTCCTTTCCTTTCACATTCTAATTATTTATTTTAGGGATTCCTACTTCCTCCTGCATATGCTTATAATTCTCACTGTAAATAATTCTTTAGATAAATAAATTAGAATTATTTGCAATCTACAAATGTAATTAAGTCCTTCGTTTGCTAGTAAATTGACATGGAAAATGAAATATAAAAGAAAGTTAGATGTTGTTGTTGTTGAACCCTAGGTCTGATCCAATCATGCTGACCTATGCTCAAAGATGTTCTACCCATGTCCTTGCTTCCTATCTTAACGTACACGTAACATACCTAGGATGGCATTATCCGATGGAAGAGTCTTCTTCCTTTGTATTGATGAAGTAATTTTGATTTTACATCAGATCAGTTGAGATCTAGCAAACCTATGTTCAAAATACTTTCCAGCCATGACTAACCATTCAAGCTTTATTCAGATATAGTAGTGGTTAATTGGCAATGTTCTGGCTATTTGTTTTGACTCTCAGTGTTCTCAGTTCAACTTCTACTATGGTCAGCTTTGCCTTTCACCCTTCCAGGGTTGGTAAATAAAGTATCAAGAAATGGTACCACAGCAGAGATCATGTTTGGTGGATTTGTTAGAGTGTTAGATAGGAGTGCTGTGTGTTCTGAGTGCAAAATCCTATTTACTCCAACTTCATAGTGGAGTAGCCTCTTTCAGGTAGACTGTTAAAACCAAAGAAAGAACCAGATTTAAATAAGTTTGTCCTTATTGAGTATGGCCAAGACAAAGTCTGCTCTATGGATAACGATAATGATGATGACAACAACGATGATGATGGTGGTGGTGGTGGTTGTCACAGCAGCAGCAGTGGTACAGTGGTGGTGGTGGTGATAAGGAGAAGGAAGAGGAAGATGGGAAGGAGAAAGAAGGTAGGAGAAGGTATCTAGAAATGCATTATGTCTAATACTTCTACCTTGATGTTGAAGTGGTTGCTGTGTAGCACCTAGACCAGCCCCGATTCAGAACACCTGATCAAAAATGCTATGTCATTCATTCATGCATTGTGTCTCTGGGACTACATATCTCAATGTCCTTTCCGTTTATCTGGGTTTTATTAAAGACAATGATATGTTAGATATAGAAAATTTGGCAAATATTTCAGATATAAATACTAAACTGAGCCTCTCCTTTGGTTCCAACCTATCTCTTGCCTTAACCACTGCTTTTGAAGGAGCTAGGTAAATGGTGCCACTACTGTTTGAAGGAAAATTTTCCTCTCCATCAAAAATAAATTTTCAGCTAATGGACCAGAAAGCTTATCCAAAAGAATAACTCCTATATTTGTAGATTGTTCAAAGATTTTATCTTTGCTCTGAACGATGATAATTTTCACAAACATGGATTTCGTTGGTCTTTGTTCTTTTGGCAATCTTTGATAGGCTTTCCTATACATATTGAAATGTTTGCTCATACTACATTATTCCGCTTGCGTTACAATTTCTTAGATTTTATTTTTTAAATACAACAGCAACTAATAATAAAAAAAAAAATAATAATAATAATACCATCCCCACAGGAAGTGCAAAAAATCATGTTAACTGGAACGGCTTCATGTACTGAGAAGAGCATTATCGCTGTGAAAACAACATTCATCCATGAATTTATTTATTCATTAATTTTTAATGCATATTTCCTGTGAATTTGCGTGTGTATCTGGGATGCATACAATGAGCTTCTCTGCCTAGGTGTACGGAAAACACTTGGCGAGAACGGAAGAAATTTGAAGAAAGAAGGATCAAAAATGTAATCATAATAATAATATAATAAGTAATAATAATAATGAGAGTAAATGATAATAATAATGACCATGTCCCTAGTGGCTGACAATATGTTATCTCTGATCATGAGCAGAAGTAGTGGGGGAGCATCATAGCCGTGTGTTCAAAGGATTCTTAGAGGTTTGGATAAGTCACCTTTGGAAACATAGGTGTTTTGTTCAACATCCTCAAGCAATCCTTGTTCAGGGACCTTTTGAGTGGGATGGGCTACTCAACCTGAAAAAAATTCTAACTGGGCCCCACCTGCAAGGTCATGCACTGTTTATCTTAATATGAGATCACCATGTCATTCACATATGGTTGTGATGCATGTGCCTTGTGTACCCTTATCAAACGGGTAGTCATGATGGGTATACTGGGCTTTGTATATTTTACCCTAGTGTCACTTTGATGGCATGCACTGCTCTCTCACTCAATAATAATAATAATAATAATAATAATAATAATAATAATGATGATAATAATAATGATAGTTCACTGTACTCATTATCCCTTCTTGTCACATAATCATAAGTATCTGAGCTAAATTTCAAAGGCTTATAACCAGAGTAAAAGAAAATACTGTTGAATCAGCTCAAAACGTATTGTTGAAGTCACTCATTCTTGAGAATGGTTTAAAAAGTTCAGGAAAAAGTCCAGTCTTTTTAGCATTTGAACAAGAGAATCTGCAACTGTTTTAAGGTGCATTGAAATTCAGTTCAAAAGTTTTTTCTTCTTAAAAAGAGGTAAATATCTGAAAAAAATTAGATTCTAATGTAGACAAATGTGGACAATTTTGGAAGCAATTATCCTGCAAAACTTTCATCCTATAGGAGTTTAAAAAAAATAAAGGTACCATAATCTAAAACAAAGGAAGATTATCACATATATTTGTAGAAATAAACATAAAAGTAAATGTTATTGGAGAATTAGTACTCAAGTCATTATTTATTCATCATTCTGATGTGTCCAAGAGAAATGGAAGGTAAATCCATATTGAGTTTGCCTGTTATAAGAAAATCTTATGGAATAGTTTTAGCTTAACTGAATTTGTTTGCTGAATGGTTCATTGAACGTTTCTATTTTGTTATCAAAATCTCTTTCAGAAGAATATTTTGCTTTTCAAGCAATGCTCCTGCTCAACCTTCAAATCTCAATTTAAATACAAACACTTGTACAATTAAATAAAGTAATTTTCATACCAATAAATAAGACTTTATTGATATATCCAATTAATCAAAAAATTATTTCGGTTTCTGATGTACATCATATACTCTTTTACTCTTTTACTTGTTTCAGTCATTTGACTGCGGCCATGCTGGAGCACCGCCTTTAGTCGAGCAAATCGACCCCGGGACTTATTCTTTGTAAGCCCAGTATTTATTCTATCGGTCTCTTTTGCCGAACCGCTATGTGACGGGGACGTAAACACACCAGCATCTGTTGTCAAGCAATGCTAGGGGGACAAACACAAACACACAAACATATACACACATACATATATATATATATACATATATACGACAGGCTTCTTTCAGTTTCCGTCTACCAAATCCACTCACAAGGCTTTGGTCGGCCCGGGGCTATAGCAGAAGACACTCGCCCAAGATGCCACGCTGTGGGACTGAACCCGGAACCATGTGGTTGGTTAGCAAGCTACTTACCACACAGCCACATATAAGAATTTTATATAAGAAAATATCACTTCGTTGCAATGATTCATGATAAACATCTGACTGTCATTCAGAAATTATTATACAAGCCTTACTAGGGTTCAAAGAAAAAACGTCCAAAGGCAGATAAAGAAGACTATGCGATAGAGATTGGAAGTAATCTTGCGAAAATGATACAGGAAGTGGGATTTGAAAGAGTTGATACAGGTGATATTCAAGATTTATTATATGCTGATAATGAGACTTTTACCAATGATGACCTTAAGGGGTTAACAAAACCACAAATGTTTAGGTCAGATAGCAAAGAAAAAACACTCCTCTACAAACAGATTTAGTACCAGATAACTTGTGGAAAGACTTTATACCTTATCAAATAACTTGTCCTTAATGAAAGCAATTCAGACTTTGACAAATGCAGCACTGAATTACTATTGCAAAAATTAGGGGCCTATCTAAAGAGCCAAAGAAATCAACCTTGATACATTTTACATAAAAGTAAAATCTAACACAACTAATTCAATAAATAATATTTTTTTTTTATT
Organism: Octopus sinensis; assembly: GCF_006345805.1. NCBI lineage: Eukaryota > Metazoa > Mollusca > Cephalopoda > Octopoda > Octopodidae > Octopus > Octopus sinensis. The sequence continues at coordinate 4,895,407 of NC_043016.1, read as the reverse complement.
TAGATAGTTTTTACTAGTCCATAAAGTATATTTTAAATTTAAGAAACAGAGGATTTATATATATATATATATTGCAGGTTATCCTATGTATTTCAAATGCATCTGTGTTTCTTTCAATAATTAACAAAATGTATTTTTGTATGTAAACTGTTTTGAAAACTGTTTTGAAACTTCCTTCTGTTTATGTGGTTTCTGTTGTTGAAATGAAAAAAATGGAATATATTAACTTTGTTTTTGGAAATGTATGATTGTATATATATATATATATATATATATATACTAGCAGTATATATATAACGGAAATAACTATATAAGCATTTTTAGAGAGTTACTTAAAAATCGAAAAAAATGATGATAAATTTTTTTAAATCGCAGACTTATCGTAGACATTTTTAGAGAGTTACTTCCCTTATATAATAGCAAAAAAATGCATTAAAAATGGAAAAAATGATGGTAAATTTTTTTTTAAATCGTAGACTCATCGTAGACGCGCGCTAATACCCAGAAGGGCTCGATATGAATCACGACTATAAGATACCCGGTTTTGGTTAAACTGCATCACAAAATGTGGGAGTAGTTAGGAATCTAAATCGTAGGAGACACACCACACAACTTCAGTTTTATATATATAGAAATATACATGCATGTAAGAATGTATGTATGCATCTGAATGCACGGATGTGTGTAAGCATACCTGTGCATTTATAGATGCTTGTGTATGTGTGTGTGTGAATGTGTGCGTGAGTATGTATATATATATATAAATATGCTAAGTATGCAAAATTTGACTGCGTGTGTACCGTTGGCGATTTTTTTTCCTCCGTCTTCCCTTCTTTGAATCTTTCCTTTTCCTATGTTTCTAACGAAGAGCTCCGCTCGAAACGTTAAACCCTCCTTCTTTCTTTCATTTCCTGAGCGTCCAATAATATTATACTTGTTCCACGTCCTCGCGTTGTGTTTTCTCTTTGTGTTTTCATGTTTGGATTAACTATATATCTATATATATATATATAAATACATACATACATACATACCTATATATATGTATATATATATACATACGTATATATATATATATATATATATAAATATATGCACACACTTACATGATGCATACATATGTACACCAGAGGTGCAACTGGGTTTTAGAATTAGTGGGGGCAAGCTCATGAAAGAAATGGCACTGTGACACACACCAAACAATTTTCAACTCATTTGTCTTATATTACGCAAAATATCTCAGTTGTGATATACGCAATTGTATTCTGCATTCATTAATTCCATATTGAACTATAACAATGTTATTATGTGCATTGCACACACACACACACACACACACACACACACACACGTGTGCATATGTGTGTGTGTGTGTGCAATGCACATGTATGTGTGTGTATATATGTGTTTGTGTGCAATGTACATGTATGTGTGTGTATATATGTGTTTGTGTGCAATGCACATGTATGTGTGTGTATATATGTGTTTGTGTGCAATGCACATGTATGTGTGTGTATATATGTGTTTGTGTGCAATGCACATGTATGTGTGTGTATATATGTGTGTGTGTGCAATGCACATGTATGTGTGTGTATATATGTGTTTGTGTGCAATGCACATGTATGTGTGTGTATATATGTGTTTGTGTGCAATGCACATGTATGTGTGTGTATATATGTGTTTGTGTGCAATGCACATGTATGTGTGTGTATATCTGTGTTTGTGTGCAATGCACATGTATGTGTGTGTATATATGTGTTTGTGTGCAATGCACATGTATGTGTGTGTATATATGTGTTTGTGTGCAATGTACATGTATGTGTGTGTATATATGTGTTTGTGTGCAATGCACATGTATGTGTGTGTATATATGTGTTTGTGTGCATATATATATACAACATACGTATGTGTGTGCATGTGTTTATACAACATGCATCATCATCGTCATCATTGTTTAATGTCCATATACATATACATATATGTGTGTGTGTTTGTTTATACAAGGATGCATATACATACATATATATATGTTATGTATATAGATATATGTGTATATATATGTATGTATATATATGTATATATATATATGTGTATATATATACACACATACTCACACACACACACATATATATATATAGGCGCAGGAGTGGCTGTGTGGTAAGTAGCTTCCTAACCAACCACATGGTTCCGGGTTCAGTCCCACTGCGTGGCACCTTGGGCAAGTGTCTTCTACTATAACTTCGAGCCGACCAAAGCCTTGTGAGTGGATTTGTTAGACGGAAACTGAAAGTAGCCTGTCGTATATATGTATATACATCTATATGTATGTGTGTGTATGTTTGTGTATCTGTGTTTATACTTTTGTACATTGCTTGACAACCGATGCTGGTGTGTTTACGTCCCCGTCACTTAGCGGTTCGGCAAAAGAGCCCGATAGAATAAGTTCTGGGGTTACAAAGAATAAGTCCCGGGGTCGATTTGCTAGACTAAAGACGGTGCTCCAGCATGGCCGCAGTCAAATGACTGAAACAAGTAAATGAGAAAAGAGAGAATATATATATATATGTAAATATGTACATATATGCATATATATATATATATACACGTACACACAGATACACACACACACATACACACACTCATATCTAGGTACTACGAACCTCCCTTTAACGGATTTCGAAAATCACAGCATATCGACAACACCTGATCACCACCCATGGTAAGTTCGATTTTGAATTTACTGTATTATAGAGTATATTTATAGCGTAGAAGTATTTTACACTGTCAGATCCGATAGTGTGCTTGATTGAAAGTACAGTACTCTATTTATTCCTCTGTCTTTCGTAATGTAATTGTGTGTATAGATATACAGATTCACACATACATGTACACACACACACACACATTTTAGAGTCTATGAAGGTGACGAGCTGGCAGAATCGTTAGCACGCCAGGTGAAATGCTTAGCGGTGTTTCATCTGTCGCTATGTTCTGAGTTCAAATTCCGCCGAGGTCGACTTAGCCTTTCATCCTTTCGGGGTCGATTAAATAAGTACCAGTTACACGCTGAGGTCGATATAATCGACTTAATCCGTTTGTCTGTCCTTGTTTGTCCTCTCTGTGTTTAGCCCCTTGTGGGTAGTAAAGAAATAGGTATTTCATCTGCCGCTATCTTCTGAGTTCAAATCCTGCCGAGATAGACTATGCCTTTCATGCTTTTGGGTAAAAAATTAAGTACCTGTGAAACACTGGGGTCGATGTCATCGACTAATCCCCTCCCCACAAGTTTCAGGCCTTGTGCCTTTTGCAGAAAGGATATATTTGAAGATCTTTGAGAATTACTTAAGACAGATTTTAAAGTATACAGGTGATTTTTAAAAAAACATTACATTCTTTTTTAAATGTCATGAAATATATTATAATGCTGTCATTAAACTTTTTGGGGAAGAAGTTGTTTTCTAGCAATATATAATATAATATAATAATATAATATAATATAATATAATATAATATAATATATATTATAGCCATCTTTAGAGCATTTCGCTTGAATAAGATATTTAGACTCTACAACAGTATTTTGATTATTTTTAGTGTATGCCTTTAGTAAACTGTGTATATAAGGTGTGTGTGTGTGTGTGTGTGTGTGTGTGCGTGTGAAAAACAGTTTTTTTATTGCAAAAGCTTGATGATAGATTTAAGGACTTTACTGATAAAGAAATGACAAGAAAATTATAGAGAAATGCTTAAAAGAAAACTTAAAAGGTTAAAAGTAAAACGCAGTTATGCAGTTATGTTTTCAGTACATCGTATACGCACATACACTCATTTATATATACAGGATGTACCAAAAGAGTGTATACACAATCTAACAGCAGATAGATCAATTTTAATTTCGTTCCAAACTTAACCCAGTCCAAATAAAGAAAGGAATCAGGCTAAGTTTTGAACAAAGGACATTTATGTAAAGTGCTTCGAAAAATTTGAAAACGCAATCAAAGTGCAGGGACAGTTTTAGAAGGGAATTTCAAACAGATTCACCTATGCAATTTAGAGTCACTCGGATTAGAGATGAGTTTGAAACAGATGGAACTGTTTGGAATGTCCACATAAAAAGTTCTGGAAGACCGCTAACATCGATGATCTCTACAAAGCAACAAGTGGCAATCGTAAGATAGAAGCATCAAAATCAAGCATCCGTCGCATTTCGAAGTGCCATCATAGTAAAACTTATATTTCAGGAATAATTTGTGCTCTCAATCGAGACAATTGGGACCAAGGAGTCGAGTTTTGCGAGTGGTATATAGTAAGGTGCGTAGAACGTGAAAGAGCTAATTTAAATTAAATGGATCAATTAGCCACTACAGCTGCACCTACAAGAGACCTGATGGTCCGAATATTATGGAGAAATATCATATTAATTTGCAGGAGTTTACAGTCTGGTTCGGATTATCATCAAAAGGATTAATTGGTCCATTCCTTTTTGACGGTATTAGGATTAGTCCCACTTACTAGAAATTACCGCAGCACTCTTTCATATCAAACATCCAAGAGGACTTTCAAGATTTGGAGTTTAATTTTCTTCAAGAAGGGAAAGTCACACATTACCCTAATATTATAAGGGTGTATCCTTATAATAATAGCATGTACAGAGTATTTAATTCATTTATGGGTGCCTGTTTTCAGAATGATGACCTTTCTGATCCTGGCATTAGTGACAATGCGAATGAATGGAATCGCAAACAGGAAGAATATTTGTGTACATTATTATAAGGCGGCGAGCTGGCAGAAACGTTAGCACGCCGGGCGAAATGCTTAGCGGTATTTTGTCTGCCGTTCTTTATCTCGATTTGATTTGTAACCGTGACAGCTGCTGCTGCACTTTCTCTTGTGGTACACTTTAAATAATTATTTAGTCGACTGCTGCAGATTGCACTGCTTCTGCATACACTTATTGTATTTATTATTATTATTATTATTATTATTATTATTATTGAGTGAGAGAGCAGTGCATGCCATCAAAGTGACACTGGGGTAAAATATACGAAGCCCAATATACCCATCATGACTAACTGTCTGATAAGGGTACACCAGGCACATGCATCACAACCATATGTGCATGACATGATGATCTAATATTAAGATAAACAGCACATGACCTTGCAGGTGGGGCCCAGTTAGAATTTTCTTCAGGTTGAGTAGCCCATCCCGCTCAAAAGGTCCCCGAATAAGGGTTGTTTAAGGATGTTGAAAGAACCACCCATGTTTCCAGAGATGAATTATTCAAACCCCAAAGAATCCCTCTCAACACATGGCTATGATGCTCCCCCACTACTTCTGCTCGTGATCAGAGATACACATATCGTCAGCCACCAAGGGACATGCTCAACTGGTTAAGGTCGAACAACTGACAAGCAAATCTGTGGTATTGAGCAGAATATTTGCTGTAGCCTTATTATCATCATCATTATTATTATTATTATTATTATTATTATTATTATTATTATTATTATTATTATTATATGTTTGACTTTTGCTTTACATTTGCATAAGTTGGCTCCAAGTCTCACCCAGAGACCTCAAGAGACAACAGGTTGGAAGTTCGTGTTGGTGTTGTGTCTAGGGTGACATATATTTGGTTTTGTATTTAGTGTTGTACTAGTGAATGCCTAAAAAACCATACGAAAATTATGTTTGTCTTAAAACTTGAGATTACATAGAAAGTATTTTGCGTAGGATATGAGCAGTTCCCATGAGCACAATCTTTTGAATTTCTGCCATTTTTGGGTTTCCTGGTATCTGAGTCAGGTAGAAATCAGCCCCTTTTGCTATCATTCCCAGGGCACCTATGACAACAGGTACTGTTTTAGTCTTCAGGTTCCACATTTTGCTGATTTCTATTTCTAGATTCTTTATTATTATTATTATTATTATTATTATTATTATCATTATTATTATTATTATTATTATTATTATTATTATTATTTATTTATTTTTGTGAATGCAGATGGCATATGCAATGTATCTTTTTACTGCTGGTATTTCATAGGTTATGAGCTTCGGATGTTTTTTTCTTTCTTTCTGCCCTGTTGGTTAAGTATGGACTAAATGCTAGCTTGGGTGCTTCTCTTTCTGCGCTTAGGGTGAGCAAAGCGGCAGTTTGTAGCCATCTCTCCATGCCTGCAGACACCATGTATATAAAATCTGGTGGCGCTTCGAGTTTCATTTCCAGCTTCCTGTTTTGGGGTTTTGGCATTAGAATTTATATATTTATTTTTGTTTCCTGTGTTTTTAATCAAAGTGTCTCTTCTATGTCCTTTAGGGAAGTGGTAATTTCTTTTATTTCTTTCTTTCTTTATTTATTTCTTCCCCTCCCCCTCTCCCTTTCTGTATGTACGTCTTTGAGAGAGCGTTTATATATTTAGGTATTTAGGTTTAATATTATATATACATATATATATATATATATATATATATATATATATATATATATATACATATATATATATACATACACATATATACATATATATATATATTATATATATATATATATATTATATATATATACATATATATATGTATATATATAATATAAATATATATATATATATTATATATATATATATATGGATATATAATATATATATATATATATTATTATTATTATTATTATTATTATTAGGGAATATTACTTCCGAGTACACAGGAAAAAGACATTCAAATTAGATGTACTTAAAATGAACATCTCTCAGTGTTTAAATCGTATAAATATATAAAAGTAGTTTTAGAGACAGAACCACCTTCAACTCAATCAACTCTGAAAGATTTTATACCCGACCACTCCATAAAATGTTAAGAATTAAATCTTATACTAACTCTATCTATTCTGAATCCCGTATTTTCCGTTTATCAGACTACACGTGTTTCATGAAAGTACGTTGGTATTGGTTAGATACGAGGTATCTAGTTTCAATACTTAATCGGGTCGACATACGTTACACAACTGTAATTGTGAATTTGAATTTTGAAATTTAGTTTAAATGTAACGTCAAATACTTAAGAATAATAATATAAATAATAGATATCAAATAATATAAAACGTAACTCTTGTACATCCCTAGAATATTCGAATTGAGAATCTAAAGTTAACTTACTAGATTGGTTGTTTGCGATAATGCATAGATTGAATAAAATAAACAACGATAAAAGTAGCTTGTTCCCGTCATGCATGCATTTCCGGTTCCACTGACAGTACTATATAAAGCAATAGATACACCAGTAGAACTTTCTGACCTTTATTACCTCCTATACATAGGTATTATCAAACGCGGATTTCACCTTATTTGTAGCGTTGTCTAATTTTCGCCGAGGAAACATTCGTTTTATTTTCGTCTCTATTTTTATTTCCTTATTATTCTATTTTTATTTCGTAATTGTTTATTCGCAATTTTTTATTCGTTATTTGTAACTTTTATTCGTAATTTTTACTCGTATTTTTTCTCTTTAATTTTTTTCCTTAAATGTTTATTCCTTAAATATTTGATATTCAGTTATTATTTTTTTTTGGTATTATTTGTATTTCTATTCATTTGTATATGGTAAGGAAGATTATATTAAAGATATAGAGTATCATGGAGGTATATAATAGGTATGGGTAGTAAAAAATGTTGAGGATTCCAGACCTGAAGATTGGGAGTATATCAACTCGATTAAGTATTGAAACTAGAAACCTCGTATCTAATCAACACCAACGTACTTTCATGAAACACGTGTAGTCTTATAAACAGAAAATACGGGATTCAGAATAGAGTTAGTATAAGATTTAATATTTAACATTTTATGGAGTGGTCGGGTATAAAAACTTTCAGTCTTGAGTTGAAGGTGGTTCTGTCTCTAAAACTACATTTATATATATACATATATATATACACACACGCGCGAACACACACACAATTCATATGCTTATATTACAGATATAGATATTACATATATAGATGATGTGTGTGTGTGTAGCTATATGAATATGTGTATGTTTTTGTGTATAAGTGTGTGCGCTTGTGAGTGTTTTCAAAATGATTATAGTTATTTGGCGCTTGTAATATGTGCGCAAGCGATGACGAATTTCTTATTTTCATAATTTTAATTTCATTGGTGTTTATCTTTAAGCGAATATCGATGACTATTTTATCAAATTTGCATATCATCCTTTAAAGTTTTGACGCTTCATTACTAAGCAAACTAATATCTGCATAATACAATCCTTCAAAATATTTTCCATTGATCCATTCAGTTTTTTTTCCTCTTCTTTGTCGATTGTTTCTTTCGTGAAGCAGTTTATTACAACAGCAAACAAGAGAAACTGTAACACACATCACCGCAGCACTTCCAACTTAAAATTCATTTGAAAACTGTCTTCTATTACTCGATGTTTACTTCCTCAGTGATGTACTGTACACGTATATTAAGTCAACATAATTTCATGGTTATTATAGAGTATTACATTCTAAGTGGCGACATTATACACACTTTCAAGACATTTCCAAAGTATGTAAAAGTCATGATCAATGGCTATACGGATTCGTGCAACAATATAACCGAGTGATCAAGGCGGTGAGCTGGCAGAAACGTTAGCAAGCCGGGCGAAATGCTCAGCAATATTTCGTCTGTCTTTACATTCTGAGTTCAAATTCCGCTGAGGTTGACTTTGCCTTTCATCCTTTCGGGGTCGATCAATTAAGTTCCAGTTGTCAGACATGGCGAGAGCAGAAAAAACACAGAAAGACAAAAGTAGTCTTGTTGGAAACCTTGTCATTGCGAGGTAGGAAGTGATGGAGCGCTTGTGTCATCATTGATAAAATGTAAAAAGATAGGGTGGAGGTGGCCGCTGAAGGAGAATAAACTCGTCTACGACTGTGAAGATGTGGTAGAAATGAAAACGAAAGATATTCTACTGAACAACAGGGGTTTCTATCGATTCCCTGACCTTGAACAAGAATGGGGGAATATAAAATGTGACTTAGTGATAACTGTGTGACATTTTCTTTAGTGCTTAAAGTTGTTCATTGACTTTTCTTTTGTATTTGTTAATAAAAATCATTACTGTTTAAAGTAACCTCAAATCAGGGATTTCTTTGAACAGCGACAATTATATAAAGAAAAGTAATCAAATATTAACTGCAACTTATTTTTATTTCATATATCAGTTTACCTATTTAGTTCCCCTAACATATTCAAATTTAGTTAAGATTGAAAAAAAGGTCATGAAATTATTGCAATAAGAAGTCTAAAACTGTTCTAAGTAACCCCGTTTCACGTTGAGTTTGAGTATGTATATGTATGCAAGAGAAATAAAAGAGAAAGGGTGAGAGAGAGAGAGAGAGAGAAGGAGAGCAACACAGGTAGATGGATATAGATATAGTCTAGGTATTTATAATACTGGTTGTCCATGGTAACTCCTGATATAATAGCCAAGCTCTTATGGCTAAAAGTGTCGAAGATTTAAAGAATATATTCTGGACGTACAAAGCCCAGAATCAAAGTGTCTTAAAGTAAACCAAGCAAAGGAGAACGATACATTAAAAAGAAAAGAGGATTGTGCTACCATCTGGAAAAGAGCAAGGAATTCCATGTGGTGAACGCAATATAAACATGTGTACTGGAATTACAGGCAGGCAGACAGAGAGGAAAGGCTTACTTCGTATATAGCAGATTCGGAGAAATGGTTAGAGCAAGAGCACCTGGGATATAGATTCTTAAAAATATTCGGAATTCTCCCTGGAAGTAGCTGATATTTTTACTCACATAACCTATTTCAGAGCAGCGGTAAATATTTCCAAAGTTAAAGAGCCAAAAGCTAAAAGATTAAAAACAAAAAAAACAACAAAAAAAAAACATAAAAAGCAAAAACAGAATGATTACTTCTATTGACAACACAAACATTTTTCCTTCGAGAGTAAAAGGCTGATTATAGGCAGTGCAGTATTACATATCTACGAAACGCAGGCATTGAATGCATAACATGTGTGAAGACTGGAGAGAAATGTGATGAGCACGCTTCACTGATTGCGTGATGTCAGTTTGTATAAAGAACTTAGCGTGAAGAAGCTAAAAGAAAGACATGGTATGAGAGGAATTAGATGCTTGGACAGTAGTTTGGCAATATCGCCACCCTGTGTGGCCGTCCCTTCCATTGAACTTCATAGACTCAACTACAGCGGGATACGTTGAAACTTTTACGTATATTCCACGCTACACCATGGTGAAGGCGCATGGCTCAATGGTTAGAGCGTCGAGCTTACTTTCGTGAGGTTGTGAGCTCGAATCCCGGACCAGGCTGTGTGTTGTGTTAACTCAGCTGTAGAAATGAGTTGCGACGTGACGGGTGCCAAGCTGTATCGGCTGTTGGCGTGGAGAGGGGGAGGCCAGTATGCATGGGCGACTGCTGGTCTTCCATAAACAACCTTGCCCAGACTTGTGACTAGGAGGGTAACTTTCTAGGTGCAAGCAATCCCATGGTCAGTGTCGTGACCGAAGGGGGTCCCCCCCGACACCACGGTTAGTGGGCAAAAGAAAGAACTGCGCTATTCCAGCCATGTGATACGTAAGTTGTAAGACGGATAATGAGTGGAAAAAAATTCAAGTGGAAGACAGAAGTCACGGCTAGAAGTAGTAGTAAAAGCTGCTTTCAGGCGATTCAACTTCTCGACGAAAACGTCAAAGACCGCAGCTAGTGGCGGTACGTTGTGATGAGGGATATTCGTCAAACCCACCCGGGTAGGGAAAAAA
>NC_043016.1:4852119-4879619 GCF_006345805.1 Octopus sinensis | reverse complement strand
AGCCTGAGGTTATAGTAAAAGACACTTGCCTGAGGTGCCACGCACTGGGACTGAACCTGGAACCATGTGGTTGAGAAGCCAACTTCTTACCACACAGCCAAACCTACATCATCATCGCTTACCATCTGCTTTCCATGCTGGTATGGGTTGGATGGTTTGACTGAGGTCTGGAGAGCCAGTGGCTGCACCAGGCTCCAATCTGATCTCAAAATGTTTCTACAGCTGGATGCCTTTCCTAACACCAACCACTCCAAGAGTGTGGTGGATGATCTTTACGTGCCACTGGCACAGGGGCTGGTCAGGCAGCACTGGCATCGACCACACCCAAATGGTGCATTTTAAATGCCACTGGCACCTAAATGTGGGTGTGTGTGTAAGTGTGCGTGTGTGTGTGCTTATCACTTGCATTGGGTCCTTAATGCTGTATTGAATTAGAGGTCTTTTATCTGAAAAGTAGGTAAAAGTTAATGACAGGAAGGGCATCAGACCATAGAGTAATGCCTCAGTAACATAATCCCCTAACCCATGCAAGTATGGTAAGACAGATGTAAAATCGGTATCTATAGGTTTTATTATTTAACAGTGTGCGTTACAATCAGTGTAGATAATTCATCAACATGGAGGGAACAGTTGTAAGAATATTTTGATTTTTGTTAGAATCATCATCAACATTGGTTTGGTTCCTTTCTTTATTTATCCATAAACACACCGTGTATAGTAAAATAAAAAAAGGGTCTGGATAACTTCTGTAGTACAGACACAGTTTACAAGCCGGTCATTTAATATACATTAACGTAGGCACAAGAGTGGCTGTGTGGTAAGAAGCTTGCTTCCCAAGCACATGGTTCTGGGTTCAGTCCCACTGCATCACACCTTGGGCAAGTGATTTCTACTATAGCCTCGATTCAACCAAAGCCTTGTCAGTGGTGCTGGTAGATGGAAACTGAAAGAACCTATCATATATATATATGTGTGTGTGTGTGTGTGTGTGTGTATGTGTGTGTGTGTGTATACATATATATATATATATATATATATATATAATATATATATACATTTATATATTTATATATGTATGTATGTATTTGTGTGTCTGTGTTTGTCTCCCCACCATTGCTTGACAACCGATGTTGGTGTGTTTATGTCTTGTAACTTAGTGGTTTGGCAAATGAGACCAATAGAAAAAGTACTATACTCATTGATACTTTTATTCAGTCATTTGAATGTGGTCATGCTGGAGCACTGCCTTGAAGGGTTTTAGTCAAAGAAATTGACTCCAAGACTTATCTCTTAAGCCAGGTCCTTATTCTATCATACTCTTTTGCTGAACTGCTAAGTTACGGATACATACACGCACCAACTCTGATTGTCAAGCAATGATGGGGGAACAAACACAGACATAAAAACATCTACACATAAATATACACATACATAGGCATGGCGTGGTGGTTAAGGTGTTGCAAGATCATGGGTTTCAATTTCCAGACTGGACCACATGTGTGTGGTTGTTCGGTAAGAAATTGTCGAACACTCATATGTTATCTAACAACAGGAGAGTGCGTACTTTATCATCATCATCATCATCGTTTAACATCCGTTTTCCATGCTAGCACAGGTGGACGGTTCGACCAGGAGCTGAGAACCCAGGAGGCTGCACCAGGCTCCAGTCTGATCTGGCAGTGTTTCTACAGCTGGATGCCCTTCCTAATGCCAACCACTCCGTGAGTGTAGTGGGTGCTTTTTACGTGCCACCAGCAAGAAAGCCAGTCATATATATATATATATATAAAAAAATACACCAATCTCTATGGATCTTTTAATCTAAATTCTTAACCACTCTTATCTTCTGTAGCAAGTTTTTTCACTCCTCTTTTATCAGTCTTCTATTTCTCACACTTCCTTCCATATGTATCCCACATGGGTTTTATTTACATGTATTTCATGTATATTATATATATATTTATATTTTATATATAGTTTTTTTTTAAATATTCATATGTGTTGATATGTATTAATATATGCATTTTAGGTTGAATTTATAATGTATGAGTATGATTGCCTAATTTGAGTTTATATCTTAATTATATATATTGCTTCAGTATGACTGCAGCCACATGGCTGAAACAAATAAAAGAGTATATTATGTATGTATGTATGTATTTATAACTTTAAACTGCATCCAGTAGTGGAGTCTCGGTATGAGACCTCAAGGGTTTTGAGGAGTGTGGAACCACCTCTTAACTACTATTGTTTCCAAACCTATATATATATATATATATATATATAATATATATATACATTTATATATTTATATATGTATGTATGTATTTGTGTGTCTGTGTTTGTCTCCCCACCATTGCTTGACAACCGATGTTGGTGTGTTTATGTCTTGTAACTTAGTGGTTTGGCAAATGAGACCAATAGAAAAAGTACTATACTCATTGATACTTTTATTCAGTCATTTGAATGTGGTCATGCTGGAGCACTGCCTTGAAGGGTTTTAGTCAAAGAAATTGACTCCAAGACTTATCTCTTAAGCCAGGTCCTTATTCTATCATACTCTTTTGCTGAACTGCTAAGTTACGGATACATACACGCACCAACTCTGATTGTCAAGCAATGATGGGGGAACAAACACAGACATAAAAACATCTACACATAAATATACACATACATAGGCATGGCGTGGTGGTTAAGGTGTTGCAAGATCATGGGTTTCAATTTCCAGACTGGACCACATGTGTGTGGTTGTTCGGTAAGAAATTGTCGAACACTCATATGTTATCTAACAACAGGAGAGTGCGTACTTTATCATCATCATCATCATCGTTTAACATCCGTTTTCCATGCTAGCACAGGTTGGACGGTTCGACCAGGAGCTGAGAACCCAGGAGGCTGCACCAGGCTCCAGTCTGATCTGGCAGTGTTTCTACAGCTGGATGCCCTTCCTAATGCCAACCACTCCGTGAGTGTAGTGGGTGCTTTTTACGTGCCACCAGCAAGAAAGCCAGTCATATATATATATATATATAAAAAAATACACCAATCTCTATGGATCTTTTAATCTAATTCTTAACCACTCTTATCTTCTGTAGCAAGTTTTTTCACTCCTTTTTTATCAGTCTTCTATTTCTCACACTTCCTTCCATATGTATCCCACATGGGTTTTATTTACATGTATTTCATGTATATTTATATATATATTTATATTTTATATATAGTTTTTTTTTAAATATTCATATGTGTTGATATGTATTAATATATGCATTTTAGGTTGAATTTATAAATGTATGAGTATGATTGCCTAATTTGAGTTTATATCTTAATTATATATATTGCTTCAGTATGACTGCAGCCACATGGCTGAAACAAATAAAAGAGTATATTATGTATGTATGTATGTATTTATAACTTTAAACTGCATCCAGTAGTGGAGTCTCGGTATGAGACCTCAAGGGTTTTGAGGAGTGTGGAACCACCTCTTAACTACTATTGTTTCCAAACCTATATATATATATATATATATATATATATATATATATATATATATATACAAACATACAGACACAACACACACACACATGTATGTATAATAAAACTGAATGGTATACATAGTGCACATTTTCATATGTCAGCCACTATCTCAGACAAGAAAAGGAAGGTGTCCTTATTATGCAAGTAAATATTTTGATTTGACGGTTGAATTCTCACAGAACAAGAAGTTAAACACCGATCTTAAGAACTTAGTAAGTTAACTAAATGCATAATTAATTGATTTTATAATGATAAATAAAGCAAATCATAATCTTTCATTATATGGTTTAACACAAAATATCATATGCAGCTGCGTTTCTCAGAGTTTCAGGAATAAATTCAAGGGTTCTACAAGAAGGAATTTTTGTGTTTTGAAATAAACATCTGTGATGCAGGAGCTGTTCAGATGCTTTGCAAATGTTCCTAAATCCATTGTAATCCATATCAATGGTGAAAACCCTTCTATATTATCAGCAGCAACCTCAGACAGAGTTACACGTGTTTTGCCTCTTAGCTTATATACTTCGCTTGAGCCGGACGGGGATGACTGAACTGGTCTTCTTATGAACGATAGCCATTATGAGCTCTTCTTTAGTGGATATGCTGATCACCTTGATGGCTTTCAGCTGTCTGTGCTTCACACCTTTCATTTGTAGGAAATAGTGACAATCAACTAAGGTAGGGAATAAGGCTGCATGCCATCCCCTCACAAGGGCTTTATCAATCAAGTCCTGATATTTGACTTTCTCTAGCTGGTCGAAAATATTGAATCTGTCCCTACAAGTCACTGTGAGTTTGACCATGGTTATTGGTTTTGTACCGAAGAGCAGGAGCATGTCTGGTTAGAGTGATGTTACCACTATTTCCATGGAGAAGACTAGCTTTCCCTTTAGGTCCACTTGCATTTCTCGGTCTGAGGTTGGATGCAAAATAGAAAATAGGCCCCTTGTCTTTGCTTTCTTCTTTGGAGCCTTGTCATCTTCCTTTAGGAATCTGATACCTTACGGCAGTGGAAGCTGGTCTTTGTTATCCTTAACCCTTAGCCCATCTGTCCACTTGACAATTTCTGCAAGAACCACAACTCAGTGGATTTTTCCCTGCCACCAAAGGGCTTTTCCCCATGGTCACAACATTATAGGTGAAATAAACATCTGAGATGCTTTGCTCCACACAGAAACTGCAGTAGCAGTTAGTATTTTGCAAGCTCTCCTAAATCCATTACTATGCTGGAAACGTTTTCCTATCCTCAGCAGGTATCTCAGAGTCACAAGCGTTTCACCTGTTAGCCTGGCAGCAAGGACTTAAAGAGTCTTTACCTGTGAAAGGGTTCCACATGCAGTCATTTATCAACCATTGCCACCTTGAGCTTGTTTCAGCTGATGTGCCTATTGCCTTGATGGCTTTCTTCAGCTGTAATGGTTCCAGACCTAACATTTGTTGGAAATTGTACAGCAGTATAGCTGGAAAGCAATGGTAGCCAACTTGAATAGAGAATGAGGCCACTTGCTATCCCCTGACAAGGGCCTCATTGATCAACTCCTGATATTTGGTACTTTCTAGCTGGTATGAAATATTGAGTCTCTTCTTGTAGAACACTGTGAATTTGACCACAGGGATTAATTATGTACTGGAGAGCAGGAACATGTTTGGTTGGAATGGTGTTGTTGTTATCGCCTCTGGAAAATTGAATCTACTCTTCAGGTAATTTCAATGGTGAATACCATTTTCAGAAAAATAATTATGTCATATCTTTTCTGTTTGTATATATTCTCTGCCTAAAACAATTTTATTGTTTCAGTGTTTTTTAATATCAAGGCGAGTGGATGGATCATAAAATATAAATGCAGCTTCTGCAATTTTTCAAAAACTGTAGAAGGATTTCATGAAGAAATAAATCTGGGAAATACTGATTTAAAATCGTTGATTTATCAAATTATTGGTTAAATAGCCAATGGACTAAGAATATACTTCATGGATTTATGCAGTCTAATATAAAGAATTTACAAAGGAAGAGAGAAGCTGGATCTGATATTTGATTCTGTAAATGATATAAATAAATTAATATACTTATTTTTCAAAGCACCATAATAACAAATGACTATTTGATGATATACTTTCACAAGAAACACAAAAATTACAGCCAGAGTTAGAAAGCAAACCCATTTTTCATCAGAGTCTCATTTACAAGATATAAATTTCAATATTATTTACTAAACCACCTAATCACATTTTAAATTATATCATCATCATCATCATCATCATCATCATTTAACGTCCGTTTTCCATGCTAGCATAGGTTGGACGGTTTGACCGGGATCTGGGAAGCCATGGAGGCTGCAACAGGTTCTAGTCTGATTTGGCAGTGTTTCTACAGCTGGAAGCCCTTCTTAATGCCCCCTCCCCCAAAGCAAAGAAAACACAGAAAAATAAAAGAAGGAAAAAGTTAATTGATAATAAAATAATTGAAATGTTCATTTCCATTATAAGACAATAATGAGACCTGTCTGATGGAAGATTTTCACAAGAAAAACATACCACAATCAGATTTAGAAAGCAAACATTCTGAAGTTGAACCTTCTTTTCAGGAGACAACTTTACTGCTGTGTGCAACTGCATGACCAACTTACAGTGATTGTCATGACACTTTCATCTGTCTATTAAATCTTTGCACTTGCGACACATGTTGTAATTAGGGAAAGCATTTTATTGACACACTTAATGATGATATACAATAGAAGTACATTTTTAACATTTGACTGGCTTCCATGCCGGTGGCACGTAAAAAGCACCAATCTGATCGTGGCCGTTGCCAGCCTCGCCTAGCACCTGTGCAGGTGGCATGTAAAAAGCACCCACTACACTCACGAGTGGTTGGCGTTAGGAAAGGCATCCAGCTGTAGAAACACTGCCAGATCAGAATGGAGCCTGGTGCAGCCTTCTGGCTTCCCAGACCCCGGTCGAACTGTCCAACCCATGCTAGCATGGAAAGCAGATGTTAAATGATGATGATGATGATGATGAATATAACTACTTGAAACCACATTTCTCCTTATTTTTACTTGCTCGTCTGTTCATTTTGCATTTCAGTTACCCAGTACTAGCACATTATATATTATATATACAACAGGACACACGAAAGTCACTTTATATATTTATATTGTGAAATTTGATTTAATACTAAACTGAATTTTCCCCTGTAAGTTTGGAGTTATACTCCCTATTATTATTATTATTATTATATATATAAGCTCTTCCTCTCTCTCTCTCTCTCTCTCTCTCACACACACACACACACACATATAGCTGAGTGTGACAGATATGTCATCACATGTGTATGAGAACAGTTTTTGCTTGTATTGTGGCTAAAAAACATTGAAAGTTTCCAATGTACAGATATTGGTTTACTTGTTACTATGTTTACATGCTACAAACATTTTATACGCACAAACACACACACACACACCACACACACCACAAGCACACCACACACCACACACACACACACACACACCACACACCACACACACACACCACACACACAAGCACACACACACACCACCACACACAAACACACACACACACACACACACAAGCACCACACACACACACACACACAAACACAACACACACACACACCACACCACACACACACAACACACACACACACACACAAGCACACAAACAAGCACAGACACGCATAGATGATGTCATATGAATGTATAAACTTTCAGGAGAATGTGAAATAATCTAATTTTTTATGGAACAGTGTATCTCAATGCATACAAAACTAAAACAATAGCACGAAAATTTGGCAACGAAAAACCCTTTAGACAGAAAAAGTTGAAGGAAATATGGGTTTGAGTCCCATGGGCCGTTTTTGACATTTTGATTTCTATGGGACTTTCAACCAAATATGAACATGCTATTATATAGTTTTATGTACTGGGAGACCCACAAAATATTAATTTTATATACATGTACATATACATACATACGTACACACACACGTATTATATATACGTCATGATAGATCGTTAGCCACTACACACATTTTTTTCTCTCCTTGTTTTTTCTGTGTCTCTTTCTGTAGAAGGTCGTAGGCTCGAAACGTAAAAGACTTTTACTATTCCTGAGTGTTATACTAATACATCTGTTTGTTTTGTACACCACCTGTCTTCCTCTTTTGTTGTTTTTTCGTAAAATCTCCCTATATATATATTATTATTGCTTGGAGGCCACAGTTTGCCCTCCAATACAGTGTTTTTAGTTGCCATGATCACAAAACAGAGCATATCAAAAAATGTTCAAAATCAGACGTCTTACCCAGTAGTCATGCTTCACTATTTCACGCCGCTGACACACACCGACGTGACTTCCACCGCTAGAAAAAAAAAAAAAACGCGTCCTCTCTGTTCTGAAGTAAGCGAGCTACTTACCACTCAGCCACTTTTGCGCCTATAAACCCATCTAACCGATTGTCATCTCACATTGCTTTCAACATATTATATCTTTTACTTGTGTATCTACTCTGAGCTTATTCTTTTATGTTTGTATTGCGCTATCCATTCACATTCACTATTCGTAACGTGTGCCAATCTATGCACATTTTAAAAATATCGGTTTGCATTGTGGTTTTGATTTTGAATCACTTACCTTTTACAAGTTCATCTTTGCTTCATACATTGGAATAATGTTGGTAAATGTCAATTCTGACTTGCAGTAAACACATTCGGGATCTTTTCGGTTTGACCGGTAGTTCTTTCTAGCGGTGTCATATGAAATTGTCACCCATAATTATGACCCTAGAATCGATCTATTGCATTTCAATCTCTTTTAGGGTTAGGGTTAGGAGTGGGGGAAGGGTATCTTTTTTTCTTCACAAATGTAAATAAACCCAATCTGTTTCTTAAACGAGGGACATATTCATACGGCACAGAATGCTTTTTAACTCAATAGACGTCAGTGATTGGTTGAAATTGCAGAAATTGAAGAAAAAAATAAAGCCAAGGGAAACACATTCTCTATATATATTCAGCATCATAATCATCATCATCATGATCATCATCATTTTACACCTGCTTTCCATGTTAGCATGAGTTGGATGTTTTGATAGGATCCAGCAGACTTGCTTTAATGTCTCAGATATTGTTAAATATTGTTTTTCCTAACACTAAGCTTTTTGCAGAGTATCCTGAACACTTTTTTCATGGTACCAGCTCTAGTGAGGTTGCCTTCCAGCTTTTAACACCAAAGAGGACCCTCAACTGTGATGGGGAAAAACAGGCCACACGATGGTCACTTTAAGTAATGAGTTAAGAAGCTTAATGTAAGATGGGACAAATGGGAACAAGTTTACAACTGTTGATGTCACTGTTAAGTAGCAAATGCTATTTAGCTGTGACCTTACAATGAGAAATCCAGAGTCCAAACATTCGACAAACTTCTTTAAGTTAGCTTGAGCATGCTCCTTTTCAACTTATCAAGTCCAAAAATGTGTGTGTGTGAGTGTGTGTGTATATATGTGTGTGTCTACAGACATGCGCACGGGTGGTTAAAATTTGTAAGTAAAACAGGAGTAGCCGCAGTCAAAGAGAAGTTGAACAATACACAATGTATGTAGAGTGAATGTGGGATCTTTTCGGTTTGAACGGCAGTTTTTAACATAATTTCTACGTAACTAAAAAATTTTAAACTTTGTATACTGGTAGAATGTGTTTATAAAACATCTTTTTCTCTTGGCTTTATTGAGAAAATTCTATAGTTTGTAAGATATTTGTTGTTGTTTTTTCTTCAATTTCTGCAATTTCAACCAATCACTGACGTCCATTGAGGTAAACAACATTCTGTGCCGTATGAATATGTCCCTCGTTTAAGAAACAGATTGGGTTTATTTACATTTGTGAAGAAAAAAAGATACCCTTCCCCCACTCCTAACCCTAACCCTAAAAGAGATTGAAATGCAATAGATCGATTCTAGGGTCATAATTATGGGTGACAATTTCATATGACACCGCTAGAAAGAACTACCGGTCAAACCGAAAAGATCCCGAATGTGTTTACTGCAAGTCAGAATTGACATTTACCAACATTATTCCAATGTATGAAGCAAAGATGAACTTGTAAAAGGTAAGTGATTCAAAATCAAAACCACAATGCAAACCGATATTTTAAAAATGTGCATAGATTGGCACACGTTACGAATAGTGAATGTGAATGGATAGCGCAATACAAACATAAAAGAATAAGCTCAGAGAGTAGATACACAAGTAAAAGATATAATATGTTGAAAGCAATGTGAGATGACAATCGGTTAGATGGGTTTATAGGCGCAAAAGTGGCTGAGTGGTAAGTAGCTCGCTTACTTCAGAACAGAGAGGACGCGTTTTTTTTTTTTTTCTAGCGGTGGAAGTCACGTCGGTGTGTGTCAGCGGCGTGAAATAGTGAAGCATGACTACTGGGTAAGACGTCTGATTTTTTGGGAACCTAGTGGGGTTCTGTTGCTCGTAATATTTATTTTTTGTCGAAATAGAGGTCTCCACTGGGTTCCATCCATTTGTGTGCCAGTGGTCGTGCTTGGTTGTGAGGCGTGTCCCTCCTGAAAAGTGTGTTATTTCTGTCTATTTCGGTCAGGAGGATTGCCATTTGGCCTGGAGTACCGGGACGGCCAGAAAAATTGCTCTGTTTTCTGTTTAAAGTCTCACTTAGCTGTGAGAAACCAGAATTGGAATATTTTTGTGCTGCGACAGCAAACCTACATTAGTGTGGACTACCTAAGTGGCGGAATTGTGTTACCATTGAACTGTCTTCCTTCGTTCTTTCTTCTTTGCTCTATCTTTTCGTTCTTTTTGAGTTGCTTATTGACTTTTCTTTTGAATCTTTTTCGAACTTTTATTTCGAACATTTTTTTATATGCTCTGTTTTATGATCATGGCAATTAAAAACACTGTATTGGAGGGCAAACTGTGGCCTCCAAGCAATGGTTGAAAAATTTTAATGCGAGAACGGTGTTATTGAGGACGTATTCTAGGTCCCTCGACACCATCGCTGTGTTCTCGCAGACAGAAATATGAACGGAGTTGGCAGAATGCCTGCTAACTATTAAATTTATTGCAAGGGGTATCAAATACGCAACGGTGTGGTTGCTGTTCGATACCCCTGCAGAGGCTCAAGAATTTACGAGCCAACCATTAGAAGGGGAGAAAATTCTGTTTCTCCCCACATATGAAGGCAGAAAATTGACAAGAGCTTGGTTGTGTGGGCTGCCACCCGGAATAGAGCCCGAATGGATAGAAGACACTATCCGTCGGGGTCTGGATGGCTGCCAAGTCAGGCTCTTTAATGTCAGAATTCTGCTTGCGGCTGATTGGGTAGGGTCGAAAGCAATTTTGACCCTATGGACCCAATCAGCCGATGATCTGGTTTTGCCTGACTTTTTTTAACAAAGGCCGGTTCCAGGTACCCGGTGATCCAAAAGGAACGCCCCCCACCGAGTGTCACCTGTGCATGAAATTGGGCCACATAAAGGAAAACTGCCGCCGGAACCAAGCAAAGGTCCTGGAGCAGTTAGTAGAAAAAGAGCACCCTGCTCCCTCATTGGAGAGAGAGAGGGAGGAAGTCGAGGGGGTGGCAACCCCTCGAAAAAGAAAGGAAAAAAAGAAAGGTGGGCAACAATGTTTGCCTATGGATCCTGAGGCGGCGGGAGGGAAGGAAGGACTTTTGGACATGAAGGAGGAACTCCACCCTCCCGTCGTGAAGGAGAAGAGGAAAAGGAGAAAGAAAAAGAATGGGGCATCGTCGGCGGTTGATGAACTGTCGGCATGCCCGGAAACTTTGTAGATGGGAAGTATGCCACCGACAGAGGAAACTGAGGTCCCTCCCTGAAGGAGGAAAGACGATTTTGTCATCTTCGTCTAGAAGGTAGGAGCAATACAGAGCTTCGTAGAGAAGTTGAATGACCGGAGAGAGGAGACCATGCCCTGGACAGAGAACGAGGATTGGCCTTCGCAGGTGATTACGAAGGTCATATCGGATGTCGGTATGTTCAGGGTGACGGGCGCCTTCTTGAAGGACATGTTCAGATTTACGTTCTGGGGCCCCGACCTGGATCTGGAACAATGCTTAAGGGTAGCGTACAGCCTGGTCGGGGAAGAAGGAACTTAATTTGTGCTTTAAATTGTAAAAACTATCATAAGAGGTTTAATACCTCATTTTGTATTTTTCTGAAGAGCAATATTTTAAAGAAGCAAAGGTCGGCGGGCGCTTTTCGTCTTCTCCCATCCTTATCATATTCGTTTCATTATCATTCCCTTACTAATGTTCTTGTCCAGCCTGCAAAGCTACTTTACTCTATGTACTGCCTTTATGGCAAATATAATGAAATAAAGTAGCTTGCTTACAAACCACATGGTTCCAGGTTCAGTCCCACTGCGTGGCACCTTAGACAAGTGTCTTCTACTATAGTCTCGGGACTACTAAAGCCACGTGAGTGGATTTGGTAGATGAAGACTGAAAGAAGCCCGTCGTATATGTATGTATGTATGTATGTATGTATGTATGTATGTATGTATGCATGTATGTATGTATGTATGTATGTATGTATGTATGTATGTATGTATGTATGTATGTATGTATGTGTATGTGAGTATGTTTGTGTATCTGTGTTTGTCCCCCAACATCGCCTAATAACCGATGCTGGTGTGTTTACGCCCCCGTAACTTAGCGGTTCGGCTAAAGAGACCGATAGAATAAGTACTAGGCTTACAAAGAATAAGTCCTGGGGTCAATTTGCTCGACTAAAAGGTAGTGCTCCAGCATGGCCACAGTCAAATGATTGAAACAAATAATAAAAAAAAAGAAGAATCTCGAATTCTATAAGAATGCAGTCGTGAATATTTTCTGTTACCACAGATGTGGTTTTCCATATTTGCAGAGGCTGAACAGTCCAAATTAATTCTAGAAGGTGTCCAAAATGAGTTGGGGAATGCGTCACGTTCTTGGTTTCTATGATTTGTTATCCTTCCTATCGGCAACAACTCTGCAAGGTTTATTGGGTGCAATTCATCGCGGTGATGTTGTCTTTTCCCCCCAGCAAATCCAATCAACCCTACACCGTCATCCTTCATTAATTTATGAGCACTAAGAGAAGTGGTAACATAACTAAAAATTACCCTCTTTCCTTGTGTTAACTGAGTTCGGTTCTTTCTTTCTTCTTAACCTCTCGACAGAAAGAAATCATAAAAGACAAGAGAGCAATGAAAGGAGAGAGAGTGGTAAACAGCTACATGATAATTACTGCTGGTGGGATTGAAGAGGAAGAACTTAAACAAGAGACAGCCACATGTGAATGCCGATCAGGACATTGAATAGAAGACATGAGTGGGATCTTTTCGGTTTGACCGGCAGTTTTTAACATAATTTCCACGTAACTAAACACTTTTAAACTTCGTATACTGGTAGAATGTGTTTATAAAACATCTTTTTCTCTTGGCTTTATTGAGAAAATTCTATAGTTTGTGAGATATTTCTTGTTTTTCTTTTCTTCAATTTCTGCAATTTCAACCAATCACTGACGTCTATTGAGCTAAAAAGCATTCTGTGCCGTATGAATATGTCCCTCGTTTAAGAAACAGATTGGGTTTATTTACATTTGTGAAGAAAAAAAGATGCCCTTCCCCCACCCCTAACCCTAAAACAGATTGAAATGCAATAGATCGATACTAGGGTCATAATTATGGGTAACAATTTCATATGACACCGCTAGAAAAAACTGCCGTTCAAACCGATAAGATCCCATGAGTGAGAGAATGGATACTGGAAGAGAACCAGTGAAGAGGATGATAGAATGGAAAATAATGGAAGGAAAAAAAGGGGGGAAAAGCAGTGATAGAGGTGAGAGGACAGCGGAAAAGCGATTAATAGATGCGAGTGTGATAGAGAGTTCGAGAATGACTGGATGATGGAAGTGAAAGTAATGGCAGACAAAGGGGTGATGAGGGAGAGCAAAGGGGCTGGCAGTCAATAAGTAACAGAGAGGAAGTAAATGAGGGAAAGGGACGGAGAGTGGGAGAAATGGTTAGAAAGGATGGAGTAAGGGAGGAAGAGAATGAGTAAGGGACAATAAGTGATGGGAAGAGAGGATTGGACCGATCCAATCTAATGCCATCTCTCATTACATGTGTAATGGAAAAGAGTAGTGCTATGAGTGAAATGAGTGAATAAACACCCAAATATCCATCACTATCATCATTCATTTTTCGTCCTTTGTTTTCTCTTTTTGCTTGCGTGGGTTGTGCAGGTATTCTCCCACACAGCGATTCATCACATCTCAGTGTTTCGTCATTTCCTTCGCGAGGTTCAACCACTTAAGATCATTTTTCACCACTACTTCCCTTCCTTTTCATCGGTTTCCCTCGTCCAAAGGTTCCGCCCACTTACAGAGGTTGTCACTTGTTAGCACATCAGCCTTCATCCATAAGCATTACATGCCATGCAATACGATATTCTCTTCTACACCCTATATTTGATACCTTATTTATATTATATATAGCTCATCTAGTGTGTACACCCCCACACACACATCGTGGCACTCCGTCGGCTGCGACGACGAAGGTTCCAATTTTATCCGATCAACGAAACAGCCTGCTCGTGAAATTAACGTGCAAGTGGCTGAGCACTCCACACACACACATGTATCATTAACGTAATTTCTGGGGAGATTCAGCATGACACAGTGTGACAAGGCTGGCCCTTTGAAATACAGGTACCACTCACTGTCGGAACCTCGTGGAGCTTTTGGTGTTTTCGCTCAATAAACACTCACAACGCCCGGTCTGGAAATCGAAACCGCGAGTCCACTGTCCTAACCAGTAGGCCATTGCGTCTCCACACACGCATAATATTCATGTTTGTACACACACACACACACATGCACAAACACAGAGCTATTTATATACTTTATCTAGTCAAGCTAGTATATATGTCTATCTATCGTTAACATGTCGGACAAAATGTTTATCTGCATTTGTTCCGGCTCTCCACGTTCTGAATTCAAATCCTGCAGAGGTCAACTTTACCGTTCATCCATTCGAAGGCGATAAAACAAAGTACCAGCCGTCAAGTACTGGGGATCAATGGGATCGACTTATCATCCCCTTCTCCTAAAATTTCTCTCTTCGTCTCAAAATTTTAAATAATTATAATCGTACCCCACCACCACACACACGCATATAGAGAGAGATGTATGTGCGTGTGTATGCGCACGCGTAGCGCCCGAGACATCAAATAACTTTAACCGTCCAAATTAGTAGACATAATCTAACTACAATTCCACGGGCTCGATATGAATCACGACTATAAGCTACCCGAATTTGGTTAAACTGTACCGCAAAATGTGGGAGTAGTTAGGAATCTAAATCGAAGGGGACAGACACTCACACAACTACAGTTTTATATATATAGATATACATAGCGCAGTAGTGGTGAGATATGACAGCAAAGAAAAGCATACATTCACTCTCTGCATGCAATTAGACTCGGAAAGTTCGTGAGGAACCCATTGACCCAATTTGCTGACTTTTCCGATAGCACACAGGTGTCAATGAATGGTTGAATGACCAAATCCAAGCTTCTCTGCTAGTTCCTCAACAGTTACGATGATATTTTGTTCCACCAGGGTTTTCAGGATGTCCTTGTCGAGTTCTACAGATCTTTCAGGATGAGGCTCGTCTTCTAGGCTGTAGTTTATGGCTCGGGATTTCTGGAACCACCATTGACACTGCCTTACGCTTATTGTCCAATCCCCATATACTGCATTAATATTTCTTGTACTTTGCACACATTTATATTCTGTTATTCTTTTATATGTTTCAGCCTTGAGGTTGTGGCCATGCTGGATCATGTGTGTGTGTGTGTGTGTGTGTGTGTGTCTATCTGTCTGTCTGTCTGTATGTATATATGTATATGTATGTGTGTGAACAATAATATTTTCAACAGATGTGTTGCAAATGTATCTGATTGTTCTCAAGCTTCAATACTGTGTGTATGTGTGTGTGTATGTATGTATGTATATGTATGTATGTATGTGTGTGTGTATGTATGTGTATGTGTGTGTGTGTGTGTATGTATGTATGTATGTATGTATGTATGTATGTATGTATGTATGTATGAGTGTATGTTTACTTTATTACTAATTACTCTCTTCCAAGAACATTTTCACTCACTCTTAGCTCTTAGCTTCCCATACATTTTACTCATGTATCTATCAGCGTCATAGACAGAATACTTTCACTTTAGTCTTCCTCAAATCACTGTCGCTATTTACTTTCATTTTATTCGTTGCCCACTGTGTGTGTGCGTTTGCGTGTGGTGTAAACCAGACTAATAAAAGCATTTGACACACACACCAGAATGTGAGTTTTCTGTAAAGGAGATGAAAAAGAAACATGACTTTTGGCGATACGCAATGCTGAAATACACGGTAAAACAGTTGCTAAAATAATTGTGGTTATTTCAGTTGGGGTGTGTATTTATCTATGGATCGATCTCTTGACCACGATATTCTTGTTAACTCTCCCTCTAATTCTCTTTTCATTACCCTCTATCATATTCACGGTACTCCACTATTAACCTATATAATTCTCTTTCGTTTCCACCGTGATGTTGTGTCACGAAAAATGGCATCCGATTTGGTTGTACTAATTGCTCCATTGCTCCTAATCTCTACCATTCTTCACTGCTGGCCATTGCTCTCTTTGCCACCATGTCGTTCTTTAGTGACGTTTACCAATCTCTTCTGCCTTCCACTTACTTTCGTTATTGTCAATCACATAAATTCTCTCCTTTTCCTACTTTAACCTTATTGATATAATTTACTCCTTCGATCTGTTTTATGCACTACACTCTTGTCTTCCACTTTTCCTTGATATGCAGTACTCAATTAAATTTCCATAATTAAATCAACCACTAATATGTCCTCATCACATCGCTTCTCCATCATGCCCCACTCTCCTTTCTTTCACACACTTGTCATATCTCTTTCTATTCTGCTTATCCTCTTGCCGTCACTCTCGCTTTGTTTATTACTCTTGGTTGTAGAGAAGCTTAGAAAGGACTTATTAGTCATGCAGTGGGCATGACCACCTCCCCTGTGCTGCTGTGACGATAAAATGCCAATCTGAAGCTGATTAGCGAAAAAAGGCCATCCAATCATAGAAACCATGTCAAGATGGAGAATATATGCGAAACTGTGTCCTCCGCGTCTAGAGAGTATACAGTATGGAGAGGAGATCGGATGAAAATTCATAGTGATGATGTGTACGTACGTACATACATCCATGCATGCATGCATGCATGCATGCATGCATGCATGCATGCATACATACATACATACATACATACATACATACATACATACATACATACATACATACATGTATTCTTATCAGTCTGTATTTATATATACATATATGTATTCAGAAATATACATCCACACATATTTATTAAATAGTATATGTTGTAGTAACATACATGTAGTAACATGTATGTATGTTTGCATGTATGTAGCCATCATCAAAATAGTTCATATATATATATCTGCTTAAACATGCATACATACACACATATGTATTTTATTCGTGTATATTTTTATAATACACAAACACACACATAGGCTGGGTGTTTTCGTGGGTGATTGACTGGTGGTGGGTAAAAGACAAAAAAACAGGAAGACAGTTCCTGGTAATGACAACCATAATATTGTCTTGGTGTTGACACGAAACTGTCAGGAAACACTTATGCATTTTTTTTCTCTCTCTCTCTTAACAACTTCCGAATTCTTATAACATGAATACAACAATAAGAATAAAAACCATGAAAAATATATATACACATACACTCTTCTCTTATCTTTCTTTTTAAAATAATAATAATAATAATAATAATGATGATGATGATGATGATGTGAAATAGTTCATGATTCATGGTGATCCCTAGAGTAAGTATTTATCTTGCTGTTTCTGTATTTTTAAGTAAATGATACTTAGAATTTCCTCCAAGACAGAGCACTAATCTATGGCAATCAACTTTAGCAGAAAAATCTAGCAGATATTACTATTCCCCAGAATTTGTTGAATTAAGAGAATTATATATATATATGACCATTCCTTTTAAATGGCAAAAATAAATATCCGAAAAGGGTTTAAACTAACAAATCGGGAAGAGAAATTCAATACTTTTTCTGTAAACCATTTTACCTCTTTCGGTAGGAGACAACCTAGAATCTTCAATGTCGTCACTCGACCTGCTTGAAATAACTACCACATTTGCCTCAAATTATTTACTGTTCTCTTAAAAACAGGACACGTGAATTAGTGTACTGTACGTGCGCATGTATATATGTTTCTATATACATTACAGACGATAGCAAATTTGGTCATTACATTTCCTCACTTTCATCGCATATATTTCTTCTCCTAACATTTTTTTTATATAATAGTACACAGACATTAAATTTTAAAACAAAATAAAACAAAACAAGAAAACGCTTTCGACTTTTTCGTAAACTATCTCGGGATCTTTTCGGTTTGAACGGCAGTTTTTAACATAATTTCTAGGTAACTAAAAGATTTTAAACTTCGTATACTGGTAGAATGGGTTTATAAAACATCTTTTTCTCTTGGCTTTATTGAAAAAATTCTATAGTTTGTAAGATATTTGTTGTTTCTTTTTCTTCATTTTCTGCAATTTCAACCAATCACTGACGTCTATTGAGGTAAAAAAACATTCTGTGCCGTATGAATATGTCCCTCGTTTAAGAAACAGATTGGGTTTATTCACATTTGTGAGGAAAAAAAGATACCCTTCCCCCTAACCCTAACCCTAACTAACCCTAAGCCTAAAAGAGATTGAAATGCAATAGATCGATTCTAGGGTCATAATTATGGGTGACAATATCATATGTCACCGCTAGAAAAAAAATGCCGTTCAAACCGAAAAGATCCCTATCTCGCTCTTCGAGAGTCTGTAAACGACTCTTTTTTTTTTTTTTTTTTCTGCCGACCAATAATAAATTTTGTCCAGAGAAATTTATTCTTCGTGTATTTGTGAAAACCTTGCATGTATCATTTTTAAAATCTAATTTTCATTTTAAATTATTTTGTGCATCTTACTTGGTAGAATATGTGTAGTTAACCTTCCAACGCCAATATCTCCGACTGAATAATGTTAACTAAAATAATTTATTTTATTAATTCAATTTATTTCAATGATTTCTTTTATCCATTTATTTATATATATTTCTTTCCACCTCTCTCTCTCATATATTTACGCGCCCATGTATGGTTCTTTTATACTTTCTATATAACTCGCACAGTTTATTCTTTCTAATTTTAAGGTTATCTTTGATACATATTGATTGCAAAAGCTTACCAACTTATTTTCTCTCCCCCACCTTACCGCTACACAACCCATATCATTTCCTTTCTTTTCTTTTGCCTCTTACTTTACTGTCTCCTTCCCCCACCTCTCCTTTCACTTATTGCCTTTCAAATATTGCCATCATCATTTCAACCGTTTTCTTTCCTTTTCCTTACACTTGCAATTTTATATATGTGAATATATACATATATATATATATAATATATATATATATATGATATATATATATAATATATATATATATCGCCGTGATCACCGTGACCGACCAGGCTATCAGATGTTGCTACACATCGCTGGTCACAATGCGCTTCGCATTGTTTTTAGCCTTCAAATGACGCCACCCCCGCTGGCTAAGCGAGCAGGCCAACAGAAGAAAGAGTGAGAGAAAGTTGTGGCGAAAAAGAGTACAGCAGGGATCACCACCCCCTGCCAGAGCCTCGTGGAGCTCTTAGGGTCGTTTGCTCAATAAACACTCACGACGCCCGGTCTGGGAATCGAAACCGCAATCCTATGATGGCGAGTCCGCTGCCCTAACACTGGGCCATTGCGCCTCCATATATGTGATATAACATATAAATATGATATATATATATATATATATATATATATATATATATATATATATATATATATATATATGTGCTTGTGTGTGTGGTGTGTATATACGAGGGGATACCCCAAAGTAACCGGAAACGTTCTCTGTGGTACAAGCCCGTTGTAGTTAGGGCTTCCGCCGCGAGAAGCTACTTGATGCAACCCTTTCGGCGTCAGTCTGCCGATCGGCGTCGTCGCCTGGAGTCGTGAGGCCACGTGGTGCGACTTTGTTTTGCAGTGCTTCTCCCCGGTTTGTCGACTTTTGCGATGGCTGAAACGAGGAGCAGCGTGCTTCCGTGAAATTCTGTTTCCTGCTTGGGGAAATGGCGGCCGAAACAGTTGTCATGCTTCAAAGAGCTTCCAAGAACACTGCCATGAGCAAGACACAAGTTTACGAGTGGTGTTCACGCTTTAGGAATGGTCACTGGTCGAATAAAGACCAACTTCGTTCATGGTGACCATTGACCTCCCGAACGAATGAAAACATCATGACAATTCATGAACTGATCTTGGAGAACAGTCACTGAACGATTGACAAACTTATTGATAGGATTGGTGTGTCCTGGAGCTCGTGCCAACGAATTCCGAGCGAGGAATTGCGAATGAAAAGAATTACAACAAAATTTGTCCCGCACTTGCTCACGGAAGATCAAAAGCTTGCTCACGGAAGATCCTGGTTGAATGCGTGTCCTGAACTGAAAGAACAGCTGAAAATTGATCCGGACCTTTTTTAGAAGGTCACCGATAGTGATTAAAGCTGGTGATACGGAATTAGCGAATGTGGAAGAGACGAAGAAGAAAATGACGGAGGCGTTAAAAGGCATCATTTCGCAAGAGTTAGCGACACATAGCTTCAAATGGAATATGTATATATATATATATATATATATATGTGTGTGTGTGTGTGTGTGTGTGTATTTACAGGGCAAGACTGCTAGGTAGTGTGCCGCATGCTAGAAATAGATCATCAACGATCAAACTACAAAGAAAGTTCTCTAGAGGAAAAATTCAGCAAACACCAGAACCAAATTTGGCGGGCAGGACAGATGAAAATTTATATAAAAAACAGAATTTTTATATATATACGACGGGATTCTTTCAGTTTCCGTCTGCCAAATCCACTCACAAGGCTTTGGTCGGTCCGAAGCTATAGTAGAAGGTGCCACGCAGTGGGACTGAATCCGGAACCATGTGGTTGGTAAGCAAGCTATTTACCACACAGCCACTCCTACGCGTATGTATGTATATATTGTACACTCGTTATTGAATTTTTAATCCATTGTTTTTTTTTAATGTATCTTTTTATTATAATCTCATCTTTCAAACACCCAACTTGCGATCCTATTCATTTTAATTATTCATTCTATGGGTATACATCTCCCACCCCTCGTCCCATTCCTACAAAGTTTTTTTTTTTTTTCGATCTATCATTTATACTATATTTATGTGAAAGCGCATACCTTAGTGTCTAGGGTAATCGGGTCGTGATCGTAAGGTCGTGAGTTCAATTCCCGGCGACGTGTTGTGTCCTTAAGCAAGACACTTTATTTCACGTTGCTCCATTCCACTCAGCTGGCAAAAATGAGTTGTAACTGCATTTCAAAGGACCAGCTTTGTCACATTCTGTGTCAGGCCGAATCTCCCTCGCGAATACGCATACCCTTAACTAAGTTAAGGGTATGCGTGTCGGTGGAATGCTCAGCCACTAGCACGTTAATTTCACGCGCAGGCTGTTCCGTCGATTGAATCTACTGGAACCCTCGTCGCTGTAACCGACGGAGGGTCAATATTTACTCTTTTACTCTTTTACTTGTTTCAGTCATTTGCTGCGGTCATGCTGGAATGGAACACCGCTTTTAGTCGAGCAAATCGACCCCAGGACTTATTCTTTGTAAGACTAGTACTTATTCTATAGGTCTCTTTTGCCGAACGCTAAGTGACGGGGACGTATTCACACCAGCATCGGTTGTCAAGCAATGCTAGGGAACAAACACAGACACACAAACATATACACCCACATACATATAATATATACATATATACGACAGGCTTCTTTCAGTTTCCGTCTACCAAATCCACTCACAAGGCATTGGTCGGCCCGAGGCTATAGCAGAAGACACTTGCCAAGGTGCCACGCAGTGGGACTGAACCCGGAACCATGTGGTTGGTAAGCAAGCTATTTACCACACAGCCACTCCTACGCGATGTATGTATATATTGTACACTCGTTATTGAATTTTTAATCCATTGTTTTTTTTTAATGTATCTTTTTATATAATCTATCTCTTCAAAAACCCAACTTGCGATCCTATTCATTTTAATTATTCATTCTATGGTTATCATCTCCCACCCCTCGTCCCATTTCCTACAAAGTTTTTTTTTTTTTTCGATCTTATCATTATACTATATTTATGTGAAAGCGCATACCTTAGTGTCTAGGGTAATCGGGTCGTGATCGTAAGGTCGTGAGTTCAATTCCCGGCGACGGTTGTGTCCTTAAGCAAGACACTTTATTTCACGTTGCTCCATTCCACTCAGCTGGCAAAAATGAGTTGTAACTGCATTTCAAAGGACCAGCTTTGTCACATTCTGTGTCAGGCCGAATCTCCCTCGGAATACGCATACCCTTAACTAAGTTAAGGGTATGCGTGTCGGTGGAATGCTCAGCCACTAGCACGTTAATTTCACGCGCAGGCTGTTCCGTCGATTGAATCTACTGGAACCCTCGTCGCTGTAACCGACGGAGGGTCAATATTTACTCTTTTACTCTTTTACTTGTTTCAGTCATTTGGCTGCGGTCATGCTGGAACACCGCTTTTAGTCGAGCAAATCGACCCCAGGACTTATTCTTTGTAAGACTAGTACTTATTCTATAGGTCTCTTTTGCCGAACCGCTAAGTGACGGGGAGTATTCACACCAGCATCGGTTGTCAAGCAATGCTAGGGAACAAACACAGACACACAAACAATATACACCCACATACATTATATATAGAACATATATACGACAGGCTTCTTTCAGTTTCCGTCTACCAAATCCACTCACAAGGCATTGGTCGGCCCGAGGCTATAGCAGAAGACACTTGCCCAAGGTGCCACGCAGTGGGACTGAACCCGGAACCATGTGGTTGGTAAGCAAGCTACTTACCACACAGCCACTAGTCACCCAATCAAATTTAAATGCTTATCCGCTGAATTGCTCTATATTATATTATTATAATAATACATGTACCAAAACAATTTTAATTTAGAAGATCCCAACTGACCGACGAACTGTAACGTGAAACTCCGAGTAACAGTTTGTGAAGAATTTTGCAGAGTTAATAAAAGCATATTACACTATTTTCGGGATTCGAGTACAATTTTTCTCTACCTCGTTTTGCATTTGAGTGCTTACTCGTCTGTAAACAGAAATATATATATATAAGTATGAGTGCAGGCATGTATATATACCGATTACAGGGGAGTGAACCCACATCTTAAAATACTTAGTAGGAGAATAACAGAAGCATAAAATAGCCAATAACAGGCAGCACCACCCGTGACATAAATAGTTACGGAAGATACCCCCTGAGCTCAAAGAAAAATATGCAATAATTACCAAACAAATCATTACCAGGAAGGAATATCACGTTGCACACACCGAAATGGATTAATGTTTTTCGTTTTTGTTGTTGTTGTTTTCTTCATACTGATAAGCTTCTTTGATATAAAGCAGTGTAAACATCCACTGACGCAATACAGTGAAGATGTATTGGAGATACACAACGTCAACAAATTAACTCACAGAAACGAATGACAGTTTACAAACACCAGATGCGAAATGCAAACCTCACGCAGATTAAACGAATGTCATTTTTAGTGACTTCAGACATAAAATAAAAAAATATATGAAGTCGGCAGAGCGACAACTTTATCGAAACAGGATATGGATAATTTAATAATCAGACAGAGGCTTGATAATTATACAAATTGGCAATAAATAAGTGATTAGAATAAATAATTTTTTCTAAGTCAGGGCACCGTTTAGCAAACAAGTATACGATTACACAATTGATAAGCGGAAACTAAACAAATATTGAACTGACCAACAGAAAATGCTTTACAGGTAAACTACTTGAGAGAGAAAATTTTGCAAAAGCACTATCTGGGAAAAACAAACAAACAAACAATATATATTTCTTTACTACCCACAAGGGGCTAAACACAGAGAGGACAAACAAGGACAGACAAATGGATTAAGTCGATTATATCGACCCCAGTGCATAATTGATATTTATTTAATCGGCCTCGAAAGGATGAAAGGCAAAGTCGACCTTGGCGGAATTTGAACTCAGAACGTAACGGCAGACGAAATACGGCTACGCATTTCGCCCAGCGTGCTAACGTTTCTGCCAGCTCGCCGCCTTTACAAACAATATAGTGATTAATTAAAGCTTGAGCGGTGCATTGAAAACTAGAATTAATTAACGATTTGTTAAATAGACTCATTAACACAGACCTCGACGAATTAAAATGAGCAGGTCAGCGACCAAAATCAATAGCTAAAGACAAAAGAATGAACCAGTTTCAAACTTGTCGCCTTAGTACCAACATTGTTTAACTGGACATATATTCTGTGTCCAGTTAACCAATTTTGGTACTAAGACAACGTATTATAATACGACCAGCCGGAAAAGAATCGCATCGTGGTAAATCAATAGAAATGTGTGTGTGTGGGGAGGGGGAGTGCGTGCGCACGCATACTCGCACACGCATAGGATAGGATTTCGAACAGTTTCCGTTTACAAAATTTACAATGTATTAGTTGACCCAAAGTTGTGTAGTGCTGTTGGAATACACCTGGGATCAAATACTTGTGAACCAAAACTTTTAACTGCACAGATATACTTTTAAGCCATGCATCTCACTTTCATATAAGTATACATTTACTTACTTGCATATGTGTAAATGTACTCTCATTTTCATGTATAGATACGCATATGTATGTGTGTATAATAGAAGTATGTGTGCGTGCGCGAGTGTGTATGCATATATACTTATATGTAATTACATATATATATCTATATATTGGTACAAACGGTAAGATAACAAAAGAAAGAAAGAGACCCCAATATTATGTAAATAGAGGAAATTTATCTATAAAATAATACGTTACATTTACTCAATATCAAGATAAAACTCTGAGTTTCGGATGCCGAGGTGGAAATCCACAACACCATCTGGATGGCCAGATAACCGAAGAGATGGTGTTGTGGATTTCCACCTCGGCATCCGAAACTCAAGAGTTTTATCTTGGCTACCGATAATTGTCACATATAATTTTACAGATATAGTCTCTTATGTGGTGGTTTAATAAAGTATGTGATTGAGTATTATCTGGTAATTGATATTTGATTTAGATGTATTTCTCCATTTTCTTATCTTGTATATATATATATTATATATAATATATATATATAATAAATATATATATATATATATATATATAATATGTATATATGATATATATATTTAAGGCGGTGCTCCATCATGGCCACAATCAAATGACTGAAACAAGTAAAAGAATAGAACAATAGGTTGATACAATGCTAGTTATGCATAGTATAAGACAGTCACCAAATAGTACTGAGAGAAATCAAAATCTTCAACTTGAACGTTTACAAGAGGAAAAGATAGTGCAGGACAGAGATGGGGAAATCGACAAGAGGAACGGTCGAAATCGAGCGGGTATGGAGGCAGGAAGACAGACACACGATAATAGGTGCAAGGAATGTATTTATATGAAAAATTACACTTACAGTTTATATGACGTAATTAAGTATTGATTAATCATGTAAATTTTATACGCAACTTTCCATAGGAAAACATTCTTTACGCCTGTTATCATTTGACTGTCTTTCTATTTAAGCGTGTGAATGCGCACATATATTCATCTAACCGTATATCTCTCTTTATATAAAAACGGCAAAATGTCTGTGTGTGTGTCCTTTATACAAATCCACAATTTTTCAGTTAGAGGGCTCAGACTTTCTATGGTTATTCAAAACCGTCCAAGGGTGGTCGTGCATATCTTTACATTTCCCCAGTCACCCCGCAAAGCCATTAAAAATCAATAGAAGTGACTTTTTTGTGAATTTTCTATCCAAAATCCAATCAAAATGCCCGAAACTTGATACGCCAATTGGATGCCAGCTAGCTGTATGGGATTGGTCGGAGATTTGGACAGTACTCGCATGTATGTGCGCACGCACGCAGCTGTATATGCATGCACTAGCACTATGACCTGGCGTCGCCGGGTCATAGTGCTAGTAATTATATATATGTGTTTGTGAGTAAATTAATAAAAACAAAATATATCTGCACACCGTCTCCAAATATTGACAACCGAAGAATATACATCAAGTGGAAGAAAATATTAGAAAGTTTTAACACCAAGCAAAAGAGACAAACACAGCTTAACATTTGCAGAAAAGATCAACCAAAGAAGTTATTCTTTTATTCTGAATAACGTCGAAAATATAAAATCTGATGTAATCCTTTAGACCGAGGATTCTGTCAGGAGCCGCATACCCACAATGCCTGGAACCTACACCTATCGTCTCAAATAAAACGTCACTCTCCACAACCAACTCTGTACACAAAACCGTCCCAGTGTTGCTGTTGAACATGAACCAATGGACGAGATACCAACTCGTCTCTCAGTACTAAATAATAGAAGTTTACATAGGTGGAGAGATGGATTGATGAAATGATACACTTCATCTTTCTTCATGCTAACGGAAAACTATCCCACATGGATACTGAACTGGAAATCAAGAATTTACCCATTATGCAAATCGCACTAGCCGAAGTTATGGAAAAGTAGCCAAATTTCTACACAATTCCTTTGTCTATAGATGCTCAGAATATATTTTCCAATGGCTACAATGAATCTATTTTGGTATACCACAAAGTTAATGACATAAATATAAGGAATCTTTATAGACTTTCTGAAGCACCACAACAGTGCTTAAAGAGTCCTCACCTTTTTCCAAAACTTATTAGTTATGCGTAACTTTAACATTCCCTTTGTGAACTGTTCCACAAATTGCCCGAAACCAAGTAACTGCATCTCAACATCAAAATATTACCAGCAATGAACAACAAGAAGAACACTTGAGTCGAAAAAATATCATCTGCAGAACAACACGAAAGCATAAACAAGAACCAAAATACTGCAGAGGAAGACCGGGTAATTAAGAAAAATATCAGACTCGACCCCAAAGTGTTCTAATTCGTTGGCCAACAAAGACCTTTGTGCCACCCCTTGATTTACTGGTAGATAATAATAGCATTCTCCATCATCATCATGATGCTAAGGAAATGGTAGATCCTGCAAAAACAACATTGCTAGATTTAGGAGTGGGCTCATGCGCTGAAGTAATATCTCAGTTTTGACAAAGCTTCCGATGAAGTCAACCACAAAAGCTTACTGTTAGAACTATCCCACATTAGAATCGATGGAAAACTGTTGTAATGGATCAAATATTTCGTGATGAAAGAGAACCGAAATGTTTTGCCGTCTCTGTAATTCCCTGACGCCCAGTAAAAGTCACCAGTGGTGTTCCCCAAGGTACAGTGTTTGTCGCGCTTCTCTTCATAATATATATAAACGACATCTCAAATATCATCAAGCTCGGCAAAATAAAAAATATATTCGCAGATGACTCTAAGCTTCAAAAATCTATCAATGGTGAAGACGACTGAACAAAACCTGAATCTAATCTTTGTGCTGTACATCAATGGATAAACAAAAGTAGCATGCTACTAAATAAGGGAAGATCTGAACACATGCACATCGGAAAAGATTACGTACTTAAGCAACGATAGACTCTTCGTTCAGGAGAACCATTCATGCCACTCCAGAATATTAGAAATTTAACAGTAATTATTAACAA
>NC_043016.1:4842119-4847119 GCF_006345805.1 Octopus sinensis | reverse complement strand
TACCCAAAGTACCACTGAACCCGGAACCATGTGGTTCGTAAGAAGCTACTTTCCACACAGCCACTCCTACGCCTATATTAAATATATATATATAGAGAGAGAGAGAAAGAGAGAGAGAGAGCTAATGGCCTTCAATTGCACCACTTATATTGAATTAGTCGCAAAACATCCGTTGTCTTTCTGTTGTCTTTAATGATAGAAACGTGTCTGCATTTTAAAGCGAGCTTTATGTAAGTCTTTTAGCAAGGTTGTTTTTTTATTGGTCGATGTAAAACACGTTGTCAACATCCAGACAAGCTTTAAGTCGGTTTCCGAAGTGTGGCACTCCCGTCACATGTATACTTCTCAGCAACAGAGACTGCACTGCGTGGGTTGTATTCAAGAATGTCTTGCCTTCTTCGAATTTTTCAATATTGCATCATGTTTATCCCGCTGAAAATTCTACAGAAGAAATGTCTGCGTATGGCAACAGTTATTTAATACCACGACTTTTCTGTTGAGCGATTATTGTAAACTGTTTCAGTATCTGGAATTTATCAGATATGCAAAGACTACATTTATATAGTGCGTTGAAATGTAGAGTAGCTCTGCTAATGACACCCCAAGTAGTAATATGAGTTAGCGTGGCCTTACTCACTGAGTTTTCAAATAAATGTGGATTAAAAAGTTGAGTTTACTTTGTTCCTATACTAGAAGTAGTACAACTATTGACTGTGGTATCCCTTAAATTCGTTAGCGGTGAACAAACGTGTTGTTCCTCAGGATACCACTTCTCCGGAGAAGCTCGATTCTCTGAGCGAAAAAGTGGATCTACTTCGATAATTACAAGACGACTGTTGGTTTGGGAGCTCTATGGATGTATGTTTTTGATTGCCGCGTTTGATAATGGAAGTGATCTAACAACATGTGACTGTAGAAGGTTATGATATGTGTATGTAGGTGGACATTGATACCTTACTAACAATAAACAATTCCCGCCTATATTGATGGAAACATCTAAATTGGGTGGTTAAATCAAATTACACTTGTTTCTCTGACTGTCCACTGAGGTTGGTTGATAGGGATCGCCTCCATGTAAATTAACTTCTCAGGGAAGCCGCTCCTGACAAGAGCCTTGTCATAAAAACTCAGTTAGAAACTTCCGTCTGATGACAGTCTGTAGACTCTCCTACTTATACAATTACAAAGTTTCTCATGACAGCTGCAGGGGTGACTGGAATTAGTTTGAATTTATAGTCTCATCGCTTTGTTTCTAAATGAATAATGCTGATCTCTCTAAGATCTAACGTAATATCCAAAAAATTTCACAATTATTAACTTGGTTGCAATAGTAATATTTGAGCCAAACAACCTTGGATAAGTCTGTCAGGTCTTTTGTAAATTGCTCAGGGTATAACCGTGAACACATTGCGTGAGATTGTCTGGCCATCGTCGCTGCAATAAAGGTTATGGGTAGTGATCCGATTCTGGTGTGTCAAAGATGAACAATCCATAAGATTCACCACCTCGACACTTCTTATAGAGATATCTAAATGTAGGTTAGTCATTCTCTCTCTCTCTCTCTCTCTCTCTCTCTCTCTCTCTCTCTCTCTCTCCCTCTTCTTTCTGTCACACATACACACTCTCTCTCCCTCTTCTTTCATACACACACTCTCTCTCTCACACACGCACACACACACTCTCTCATACACACTCTCTCTTTTGATCCAATGGTATAACAATGATTTTATAGCTTTCATCGCTTACCTAATGACCACGATGCTAATCGTGGTGAAGTCTTTTCCGAATTTCAGGGATTTCAGGGGTTCTTATATTGACGAAAAGAAATCTTATTGGACAAATCCGCCATATTGTTTTATTTTAGCATCACATATTAGCAGCAATATTAAAGTACCATTACTGCCCTGTTGATGGTTACTTTCTAACAATGAATCAGCCGGAAGCAAGTGATGTATGCAATATATTTAGACTTAGGAACAATGACCAATAAGATTTCGCGGACCTTTTCGGTTTGAACGGCAGTTTTTAACATAATTTCTAGGTAACTAAAAAATTTTACACTTCGTATACTGGTAGAATGTGTTTATAGAACATCTTTTTCTCTTGGCTTTATTGAGAAAATTCTATAGTTTGTAAGATATTTGTTGTTGTTTTTTCTGCAATTTCTGCAATTTCAACCAAGCAATGACGTTTATTGAGATAAAAAAAACATTCTGTGCCGTATATGTCCCTCGTTTAAGAAACAGATTGGGTTTATTTACATTTGTGAAGAAAAAAAGATACCCTTACCCCTAACCTTAATCCTAACTAACCCTAACCCTAAAACAGATTGAGATGCAATAGATCGATTCTAGGGTCATAATTATGGGTGACAATTTCATATGACACCGTTAGAAAAAACTGCCGTTCAAACCGAAAAGATCCGATTTCGCTGTACCCGTAAGATAATATTCCTCTTTGTGAAAGACATCTGAATAATCACAGCAGTTTTGCGTGCGTGCGAATCGTTAAGTCATAAACTAGCACATCATAGGCTTTTATTGTTTTTGTATGTATGCATGTAGGATTTCTCTTGGAGTTTTATTCAAGTTCCTCTTGAGATAGTTGAAGCTGGTCGGTAAACGAGGTTTTTTTAAGTTAAGAGAGTTTTCGGTGTTTGTAAATATATGGTTGAATTGCGGTGCTGGCCGAACTGTTGGTGCATACACTGAAGTGTGTGCATCTATTAACATAAGAAACTCACAAGAAGAATTTTTAGAATGTCTTACACATTTTCACTGCACCACTAATAACGCATTGGATTTGGAGGAACGGCGGCAGTTTCTTTTGCTCTTTCTCTGCGAGACCAAGCATTTCTAGGTTTTTGTGCAAAATTTGTT
The DNA here is from genome assembly GCF_006345805.1 of Octopus sinensis. Lineage (NCBI taxonomy): Eukaryota > Metazoa > Mollusca > Cephalopoda > Octopoda > Octopodidae > Octopus > Octopus sinensis. The sequence goes on along the minus strand of NC_043016.1, from coordinate 4,844,240 downwards.
GGTCGATAAGCCAATGCAGCTTTGTTGTTATGTAAATTTCGTATTAAATCACCAGAAACGTTTTCTTTTCCCTGGAACTTTTATTGTATATTCACAGATGATCCCTACAACAGTGCATGACTTCTGCTCTCTGTCCCCCGCCCCAACAATATTACGTCTGCTGTCATATTTGTACCGAATAGATGTTTTTATTGAGGTATTCCACCAGTACTTCTTATATGTATGTGTGTGTATATATGTTGCGTGTGTGTATGTATGTATGTATGTATGTATGTATGTATGTATGTATGTATGTATGTATGTATGTATATATGCATGTATGTATGTATGTATGTATGTATGTATGTGTGCATGTATGTATGTATGTATGTATGTATGTATGTATATATGCATGTATGTATGTATGTATGTATGTATGTATGTATTGTATGTATGTATGTATGTATGTATGTATGTATGTATATATGCATGTATGTATGTATGTATGTATGTGTGTATATATGTGTGTGTATGTAGGTAGGCAGGTAGGTAGGTAGGTAGGTTAAAATGGCCACTGACAAAGCATTGTTAAGAATTTAATTTAGCAACTATGAAGTCCTGCGTTCGATCCAGCATAGCAGTCACAATTATATATTATTTTTCAAAATGCATAGTAAATCGATAGCGGCTACAACCAAGAATGATAGAAAAATCCCCAGCAGATTGAAAATTTTGCACTTTCTTAGGACACTCCTTTCTTAGGACACAGCCATGAGCCTCACATTGCAGGGCTAAATTTGAAAAATTTAATGTTTTTATATTTTTTTAAATTTATTTTCATTCTTATTTCTCCTCATTTTCGATCATATTTTTTCTTCCTGACTTTATCACATTTTTAATCAAACATTTTATTTAATTACATTTTTGCATCACAGTTTCGCCTCATATATTTTCTTAATTTATTTTCCCTAAGTACAGCTAAAGTATTTTTAAAAAGTAGATTTTGATGTCACTTGAACTATTAACGTTTTTGCTTCATTGCTCATCATTTTCTCAGTATTACTTATTATCTGATTCCCTTCCATACTTTTTTAATTAAAGCCTTAACAAGCTTTTGTCACACCTTTTAAGTTCATCAAAGTTTCTTTAAACCCTTCCAAATGTCAAGTTACACATCTTTTACGACATCGTTGATTCTGTTACCTTTTCGCACTTCATTTTTCAGCAAACGATGAATTGCAAACGTTCATGATGGATATTTGCCATAACCATTTCCAGTGTTTAAAGACAAGGAGACCTCAAAGATTCTGACTAAATTATTTAAAATCGAAACACCTGCCCTTCTCATGAGTACCCTTTCTTTCTATTTTTTTTTTTCATAAATCTCTGTTTCTTGTAAATTCCACAGCTTTCCCAGATGTTTGAAATGTCAAGGTGCATAACATTCTTTACATCGCTATAGTTTGTTTGTTCATCTCCTCCGTACATCCAACGTAAAGCTTTGTTTCCTTAAAGCACCAAACGGTTCCTTTATAGCCCTTCAAATGTCAACTTTCTATCCTTTGCACATCGTTGATGTTATCGGCTCACCATCCAATATTATTCAATGTAAAGCTTCTTTCTTTCTTCTGCTGACCCTTTGAAAATGTCAAGTTACTTTATTATCCTTTGTAAGTAGCTGTTACTGTTTATCTCCACCTATTTCTAACGTAAAGCTTTTGTCTCCTTTAAGCGCCACAAAGTTTCTTCAGACCCTTTCAAATGTCATGCTAAACAGCTGATTTCGAATCAAACGAACTCACTAAGTTGATATAAATGTCAGAAATAAAATTAGGACATTTAGACGGCAAAATGTCATTCTCTTTAACGAATTTCTTTATACTGTTGACAAAAACAAACCCAGTCGTCCACCAACTCTGATTTAAGCAAGTTTCTTGCGTTTTCCACTGATGTATAATTTGTTCAACTAAAGTTTAAAATTAAAGAAAAACACAGCACTTATACAACTATTCTAAAAATATAAACGGAATCAAAACGTTATTATATTAAAGACATCTAATTTATATATATGTTCAAAGCTAGTAGCGGTGATTGAATTGATTTAAAGAGAGGATCGTTTAAATCTAATTTGAGACTACATAC
>NC_043016.1:4824619-4839619 GCF_006345805.1 Octopus sinensis | reverse complement strand
CAGAAACACACCATCATCACACAAAGAACTGAAAATTTTACACTACTGTCGATTAACACAGGATGAGAGTGATCTGAATAAAAACATGAAGCATACCACCAGAATCAAACCTCTGATGGGTGATGTATGGTTTGGGGAAAATCTTGTACGCTAAAGGAGGTATTCCGAACGGGAAATTAGGTTAAGGTTGGGTTGAAGATTCTAATTCAGGCGAAAACAAAGACACTGGACAAAATCCACGATCTAATAAATATTCTAGGAGGCCCAGGAAGGTAAAAAGTTTCGATGCTGCACTTGTGGAAACAGTAATTGCCCAAAAGCTTCCTGTTCTCTACAAAAATAACAGTAAATTATAGCTGAAATAAGGCCTCTACAACATCAACATCACGAACGGCAACAACACAAGCAACTACAGCAAGTATAAGAACAGCATGCAACCGCAGGATCAGTTATTGCGGTACCAGTTACGAGACTAGAGGCTGCACCGACAGTAATAACTATTACAACAACAAAACATGAATGGAAGCAACAGCAAAAGAACAGCATCAAGGCCACCACATCGAAGATAATGGCAACAACAAGAGCCATAGAGAACATTAAAAAAACACCAATAAATATACGCCAGAACAAATTCAGCATCACCTAAACGCAAGGCCTACTCCGTCTCATGCCATACTTACAGAATAGCGGAGATGATTTTTTTAATAAATCAAGAATATATATTGTACAGATTCGCCTTAGCACCCAAGGCAAATGTCATTTTCCATAGTCTCAGGTCACCTCTTTGTGAGTGAAATTGGGTGGATGAATATATTGTATAAAAGCTCGTCCGGGTGATTATTGTGACCCTAGTATCGATCTATTGCATTTCTATCTGTTTTAGGGTTAGGGTTAGTTAGGGTTAGGGGTGGGGGTTAGGGTATCTTTTTTTCTTCAGAAATGTAAATAAACCCAATCTGTTTCTTAAACGTGGGACATATTCATACGGCACAGAATGTTTTCACCTCAATAGACGTCAGTGATTGGTTGAAATTGCAGAAATTGCAGAAAAAACAACAACAAATATCTTACAAACTATAGAATTTTCTCAATAAAGCCAAGAGAAAAAGATGTTTATAAACACATTCTACCAGTATACGAAGTTTAGAATTTTTTACCTAGAAATTATGTTAAAAACTGCCGTTCAAACCGAAAAGATCCGATTGTTCAGCTGTCACACACACACATACACACACACATTGTGTTATGCTGATTGTACATGAGAATTACGTTAAGGACACATGACTGTAGAATGCTCAGGAGCTGGAAGGAAATTCAATTGATCTAACAACTGATTCCTCATCGTTAAGTGACGGAGATCCTCCACACTGTGTGCGTGTACATATGCATGTATGTATCAATGTATCTATGCATATACATTATTAAGAGGAATACGAGGAAAGGAAATCTGCGAGTGGGGGTAATTTACTGTAGGTACACCTGAAAACATAACAGCGCTAAGTTTTACTAACACCTTTTTTTAGTACCGTAGCCTATTTGAGAATATAGGGTAAAAAAGCTATAGATTAATTGAGAGAAAAAACTCGGCATAACTCAAATAAACATTAAGTTATTATCTCATGGAAGTGTTATAAGCCATAGATTTCTGTAAAAGTTTGCAAATGGGGTAACAGAGTACAACCAGTTGAGATTTAACAAATTATACTTATTAACTGATATGAAATAACAATGTAATTATTTAGTCATTAGAGGATTCGTCTTGTCGTCAAAAATCAGAAGCAAATTTTTTTCATGGAGCTTAAACTCATTATGGATTTTTCCCATTTTTTTTCTTACATGCATTAATTAATGAATTTGTAGTGGTCTACGAAATTTGTTTTACACAAGTTCGTTTCTCAAACTGAATGAAAAATTTTCCTATTTTTTTTATTATTTCACATAGTTTAACAATTATTTTCGGATCTTTTCGGTTTGAACGGCGGCTTTTCTCTAGCGGTGTCATATGAAATTGTCACCCATAATTATGACCCTAGAATCGATCTATTGCATTTCAATCTCTTTTAGGCTTAGGGTTAGTTAGGGTTAGGGTTAGGGGTGGAGAGAAGGGTCTCTTTTTTTCTTCAGAAATGTAAATAAACCCAATATGTTTTTTAAACGAGGGACATATTCATACGGCACAGAATGTTTTTTAACTCAATAGACGTCATCGATTGGTTGAAATTGCAGAAATTGAAGAAAAAAAACAACAAATATCTTACAAACTATAGAATTTTCTCAATAAAGCCAAGAGAAAAAGATGTTTTATAAACACATTCCTCCAGTATACGAAGTTTAAAAGTGTTTAGTTACCTAGAAATTATGTTAAAAAATGCTATTCAAACCGAAAAGATTCTTATTTTCTTTCAAATACAGTTGTTAAACTTTCAAACGTCTTTTTAATTGAAGAAGTCATATTTTTTTTTCTTTTTAGTGGAGTGAATTTGTTTAACTTCAAACTGAAATCGAAAGTGTTGTACGAAATAACACTTTTTGTCAGAAAATACACCCGTCATCATCGTCTCTTAATGAAACGCTGTCTTTCAGAATCAATAAAAGATGCTTTTTCGGATAAAATCACCACCTTTTCATTACTTTTTTTCTTCACTTTGTTTATGTTTTGGTTCTTTTCTTCCCGTTTTCTTTTTTCGTTTTCGTATTTCTTTTACATTGACTAAGAATCCTGCCTTAATCACCACATCTTTACTCCTCCTCACAGTAAAGAAATATCTAAAAAGCCTTATCGTCCCAGCTTTTGGTTGATAGATCTGTTTTCTGTCTTCGTATTTTTAGTTCGTGTTCATACAATCATACAATGAGGTGTTACCCAAACAAGTAACACCTCATTATACCAACACAAACATATAAATATTATTTAGTTGGGGCAGAGGCAATCTTTTTCGAGAAGCAGGACGCATGAAACATGGCTCATATTCAGACGGGCCGCACCGCTAAAAAAAGATTCAAGGTAATTCTTCATTGGCGTTCCGTCCAGAAACTAACGTGGCCAGCTGTTTGTCGATGACTGATTTAGCTCAACTTATTTCGTACATGCATGCTCGAAGATCATCGTCATCATCGTCATCATCATCTTCTTCTTCTTCTTCTTCTTCTTCTTCTTCCCCTTCTTCTTCTTCTTCTTCTTCTTCTCTCCTCCATCTCTCTCCTCCTCCTCATTCTCCTTATTCTTCTTCTGTTTTTTCTCATTCTCCCCATCATCCTCATCTCTTCTTCTCTCCTTCTTCTTGTCTTTGTCTGTTCTCCTTCTCCTCCTCCTCCTCCTTCTTATTGTCTTTTCTTCTTCTTCTTCGCCTCATCCCCTCCCCCTCCCCTCCTTCATGTATTGTCCTCCTCCTCCTCCTCCTCCTCCTTCTTCTTCTGCTTCTTCTACTTCTTCTTCTTCTACTTCTTCTTCTTCTTCTTCTTCTTCTTCTGCTGCTGCTGCTGCTGCTGCTTCTGCTGCTGCTGGTACTACACATTTCTTAACTAATAATCCAACTATTTCAAATATAACCTCCCCACCACCACCACCACCACCACCACCAGCAACACCACCACCACCACCACCACCACCTACTTAATACAATTTTTTTGTTATATTTTTGACACATGCGCTGGCTGTGTTTTTCTTTGAACCCCTTATGACTATACTTCTCCCATATACTCATACAAATGCATACCATCATTATCTCAATACTTATTTACATAAGTCTAATTAACTACACAACTTATCCAACTCTTTTACTTTGATAAATCATTTAAGCCTGTTCATTCCTTCTCACACTATTTTTTTCTTGTTGTTATTTCTTAATCTCAGTTTTTACCTCTGACAATTTATAAAGATTTTCGCTCATCATATTTCATCTTGGCTATTTTGTTTTCCCCTTAACCCGTTCCGTTTTAATTCCTTTCTTGTTATTGTTGATCTCTCTTCTATTTTTTATTTTAATCAACCATTCCACAAATTGAGTCTTTTATAATTTTTATTCTTCATATATCCTCTCCTTCTCTCGTTTTATACACATATATATATATATGTATATATATATATATGCACACACACACACACACACACACACACGAATATAAGCACATATTGAGTATCTCAAAATAATGGGCTAAATACCTTAGTAATGGATCCCATTATTATAGCTCCCTTAACAAATGTGCTTGTTCAGGTCTCAGTTAATTGCATTTAAAATATGTCCCATCATAATGAATCAATAATCTACTTATTTATTTAATATTTAATAATCGAACGGCGGCAAGCTGGCAGAATCGTTAGCACGCCGGGTGAAATGAAATGCTTAGCAGTATTTCGCCTGCCGCTACGTTCTGAGTTCAAATTCCGCTGAGGTTGACTTTGCCTTTCATCCTTTCGGGGTCGATTAAATAAGTACCAGTTGTGTACTGGTGCCGATACAATCGACTCAATCTGTTTGTCTGTTCTTGTTTGTCCTCTCTGTGTTTAGCCCCTTGTGGGTAGTAAAGAAATAGGTATTTCGTCTGACTTTACGTTCTGAGTTCAAATTCTGCCGAGGTCGACTTTGCCGTTCATCCTTTTGGGGTCGATAAATTCAGTACCAATCGCGTACTGGGGTTGACCTAATCGACTGGCCTCCTCCCCAGAAATTTCGAGCCTTATGCCTAGAGTAGAAAAGAATATTTAATAATCGACCAATACAACTCAATTTTTTCGTATTCATTTCATACAGTTTGTCATATTTTTTTGCTGTTTCTTATTTTACTACCCCCTCAAACTACTTCAAATTTCCCCCTACCTCCTCTCATGAATGCTAAGAAAATATTCATCATATTTTAATTCAGTCAATTATTTCTCCTATGAAACTCTTTAATTAAGTTCTTCAAAACTTTGAGAAAAGAAAATTATTAATAAACTCGAGTGCACTGAATTTTTTTCCGTAGGTAAAACATATAATATTGCTTCTTCACCTTCACTTGTCATTTAAGATAATTATTTTTTGATTATCATTTTTTATATTCAACCTTCCAGCACCGAAATGAATTCATTACTAATTTAGGCGGCGAGCTAGCAGACTTTGCCTTTCTTTCATCCTTGCATTTCGTCTGCCGTTACATTCTGAGTTCAAATTCCGCCGAGGTCGACTTTACCTTTCATCCTTTCGGGGTCGATAAATTAAGTACTAGTTACGCACTGGGGTCGATATTGTCGACTTAATCCGTCTGTCTGTCCTTGTTTGTCTCCTGTGTTTAGCCCCTTGTGGGTAGTAAAGAAATAGGTATTTCATCTTTCATCACGTTCTGAGTTCAAATTCCGCAGGGGTCGACTTTGCTTTTCATCCTTTCGGGGACGATAAACGAAATACCAGTTACGCACTGGAGTCGATATTGTCGACTCATCCCCTCACCCCAAAATTTCAAGATTTCAGGCTTTGTGCCTAAAGTAGAGATTATTAACTTCAATTTCTTTATGAAAACTAAAAAAAAAAAAAAAAAAAAAGTTCGCATCATTCGGCATCTTTTTAAATATATACCCTTAAGATTTTTTACTTCGCACTATACACATGCACGCGCGTACACACACAAGTGTTTTAAACCAACCAATTTTAGTCTAAAATTTCTCGGTTTATATGTATATTTGTGCACATGCACACAGCCATCCATTCATCCACCCAAACTTACACACACACACACACACACATACATATATACGTGGAAATTAGCTGCCCAGCAGATGTTGACATAAATCTGGAAAAAACGAATACCTACACTGAACTATCGATAAAATCTACAGTTATTCTAACCAGATTACAAGTTGAGGTTTATACCTGTAATTATTGGGGTCCTGGGATATGTAACACACTGCCTAAATACCAATCTTGAGAAATTAGGCTTTTCTCAAAACTAGAAAGGAGAAAGCTGATTCGAAGACTACAGATCCAGTCCATTACTGGAACTGTAAAAATCTGTAAAACTTTCCAGAAGTTTATCATTTAAATATACATGATCATGTCTAGATATGTAGCTATATGCATGAGAATACATACATAAATCAAAACGTACATACATACATACATACATACATACATACATACATACATACATACATACGTACGTACGTACGTACATACATACATACATACATACATACATACATACGTACGTATGTACATACATACATACAAACAAACATAGAAATATACATACATACATCCAAATATACGCACACACATACATACATGCATACATATATTACAAGCATATGTACACGCATGGTGGTGGTGACTGCCCCCTCGTTATCGAGTATGCCCATTGCACGAAGCTTAATCAATGTTGTCGTGCAATGCCTGTGCAAGAAGATTTTTTAAAAGTGAGCAAAGGCTGTGCACTGAGTCAATCCCACTCACTAAGCAACAGCAGTCATAGTCCGAAAAGAAGAACAAGTCAACATCATCGGTAACCACTGAGCCGCAGGTTTTATGTCGGAGTTATCCCAGTTACCTGAGTTACCTTCTCCTAGAAGGATGCCCTAACAAAGGCCAGGAGTCCTTCACTCCCAATGGTTTAACCGCGCGATCGGGTATTCAGTCCGATTACTTCTATGTCCCCTCGCATGATACAGCTGTAAGGCATTTATTGGACATACATACATACATACATACATACATACATACATACATACATACATACATACATACATACATACATACATACATACATACACACACACATACGTACATACATATATACATACATACGTACATATATACATACATTATTAAGTATTTTAATATATACGTACATATATACACACGTTATTAAGTATTTTAAATATTAAGTATTTGTTCTCTACTTATTATTTCTTTAACCCTTCTCTTTCTAGTATCTGCCTTTGACGTCGAATCTACTAACGTTTTTTTAAAATACTTAATAACGTTCTGTTTATCATTTATGCAGTCATCGTAATTGTTATAATGTCTTGCTGTTGAGATAGGCTCTCTTTCTTTCCCGATGAGAAGATTGCAGTTTACACCGTATATTCCTTTGGAATAAAACCAATGTTGTCTTCGAAACACATATCGAAAGTAAAAGAATTTGAATAGCATCTGCGTTCAACTCCATTTATTTACTTATACTACACAAATTACTGCACATTAACCCGGAGTTTCTACCTTTGAATAGGTCGCTTCATCCGTGTTACTTGCGTGAATTTTGATACCATGGTAGCTGTTTATTGAATTTTCCATGTTAACGGTAAACAAAGGATCATTCATTATCCATTTATATATATATATATATTATATAATATATAATATATATATATAGTATATATATATATAATATAATAAATCCTTAAATCCTTAAAAATGTTTAGCCCGAAGGCCGCGGCCATGCTGGGGCACCACCGCTGAATGAGCCACACTAGTTTGTGAATCCACCTCTGATACGTGGCACTTGATCAACAAGGAGTCGATGCTGCTGCCCGCATCCGTGTCTCCTGTCGTGAGGTAGGTTCATCTGGGACTCCCAACAAGAAGAGATCCAGTTAGTTTTAAAGAAACCCACATCCACACCATGTAAGTCTCTCAGGCATTTAGGGAGGATGTTGAAAAGCTGGGGTCCTCTGAAACCAAGCTGTTGCAGTATCTGGACCTGTATTTTGATGGTGATGTTGGAATCCTTGGCACCACGCAGCGGCGCCCCGTTCTGCGGTTGGAGTAACTTTGAATGCCAAAGTTTGGGACAAGACCCTCCAGGATTTTCCAGATGTATATTACTGCATAATCTCTCCCGCCTCCGCTCCAGGGAGAAGAGGTTTAATACCTTCAGTCTTTCCCAGTAGCTGACATTTTGCATTGAGACGATTTTCTTTGTGTAGCTTCTCTGAGTTGCTTCGAGTTCTGCTGTTTGTTTTATATTGTGTGGTGACCAAAGTTGGGAGCAGTAGTCCAAGCGGCTGAGGACAAATGTTTTCCATAGGACCATCAGTGTCTCCTTCTCTCTTGTTCTGAAAGTTCGGAGAATCCATCCAGCTAGCCGTCTGCATTTTATCACCAGATTAGCAATATGCATTCGGAAAGATGCATCATTGCTCATGTCAATGCCCAGGTCACGCACTGATTTTGACTCAGGGATTGCAATTCTTCCTGGGCCAGTGTATCCAGTCTTCACGTCATTTACCTTTGTGTGCCAGTAGCGCAGGGCCTGGAACTTACCTGCATTAAACTGCATGTGTGTCCTCAGCCCACCTGTATATTGTGTCCAGCTCATGTTGCAGATGCGCAATATTTTCAGGGTTATATATATATATAAATTGGAAAAAACACCTTTTAACAATTCAAAATGACAATTAAATTTCACCCTCTAGAAAATTACATGTAATAGAAATATTAAAATAAAATAACGATAATATACCGATGAATAAGTAAATTGCAAAATAATAATAAAAACGTATATATATATATATATATATATATACACACACACACAGAGTGAGAGAGAGAGAGAGATGAGGGTGCTGAAAAGTTCTTGGCTTTAAGGGCGTCGCGAAAGGCCTGGTTGGAGGCCCAACTTCCCGAGTTCTTTTACAGAAAAACTGAAGGACCGCTTGCAATAACTATGGGAGGGCAATATGTTGAATAAAATCACAATTGACCAATCCTCCTCTGTTTTCGTTTACCCAAAGCCAGGAACTCTTTAGCACTCCTCGTACATACATAACACCGTTCATTTATCATAACTAGCATGGAGCTAAGCATTACAATCATAAAATATAAATGTATCTTTTTAAGATAATCTATTTTTCAAATAACTTCATAGAATGGTTGCCAAATCTCTTACATATGACATAAGAAAATATTAGTACAGAAACACACTGTAATACCTATACACACAAATTAACCTATTTGTACACGCATCAGACATAGAAGTTTGCATGAACAAATAATGGCAAAGACCGCCCTTCAGTTACCAATCAGACTGTTTTAAAGAAGGAAAGGCACATAGAACAGTGTCGTCCCTGATATACAGAATTCAATAACAGATGTGCTCGGACTTTAGGCAAAGAGCTGGAGACTCAACAGAGAAAAGAGAGTAAGGGGAACTGAAAACAGAAAAAAAAAAGGTATTGCTTGACCATGCAAGTGTTTCTTTTACGAGAGTAGTTAGAAATATACTCTGTGTGTGTGTGTGTGTGTGTGTGTGTGTGTAGAAAGAGGGCGAGAAAGAAAGACAGAGAGGAACTGTCGAAAGTAAAAGAGTGAAAATAAAAAATAAACAAGAGATCAGAGTTGAAAATATACAGTGAATGAAAAAGGAGATGACGTGAGAAATGAAAATACTCATACAAAGATATACATTCAAGAACTAATAAGTCACTGAATTTAAAACCCAATAACATTATCTGTGTAAACGCTACTATTAGAATAGCATGTTAGCGCTGATTACCAGAATAAACACCGTAGGCAGACCGAGAGACAGACAGACACACAGAGATGTAGATATAGATACTGAGAATTTGAAACTTGAATAAAAACAAAATGAAAATACGTCGATGGTGCCTTCTTAGAATGGGTCTAGAAGAAATTACAAAACAGGATGTATCTCAATTATCGTTAATTATCATAAATATAGAAATTGTCGTAAATTATAATCTGCAGGATCAGTAAATGCTCCAGTATTAAGCACGCGGCAGTAAGTCGATGAGGTTATTAATAAACAACATGCGGCAGGTTTTCTAATCTCTCCGAGATAAGGCAAATGTAATTTGGTGATTATAAATCCTACAGCATGCTGCTTATTAATAACATATTCATCGACTTAGGGCTGCGTGTTTAATATAGAAGTAACTGGCACCAGAGAATACATATTACGACAGCCTGCTATGTTTATGTTTCAAAAACGATGAATAACATACTTCCGGTTTATAGTGAATTGTTTTGGACCCATCCTACGAGAACCCAAACGACTCGGGCGAATTCAGAACATAAAAAGCCGAAATAAATACCGTATTTCCGTCCAAAACTGACAATTCTCTCTCTCTCTCTCTCTCTCTCTCTCTCTCTCTCTCTCTCTCTCTCTCTCCATATATATATATATATATATATATATATATAATATATACACAATATTATTTAAGTCTTATGTTAGTATTATCTGACATAGAATTAAAGTAGCTTCACTTGTTTCAGACGATATAAATCTCAATTTCACTCACGGCCTCTCTTCCGGTTGGTAGCAAGTACTATGTTTTGCTTATTGATAAATAAAACCCCACAAAAGGCAAACTAGTTTTAATATCTGTCAATTTATTCCTCATTTGTATCATGGACAAGTTCCTCCTCTCCAAATGTTCAGAGGCCAATGAAACATGCTACGAAGAAGAGGTTCCACTCACGGAAAACTTTTGAAAACTTCTTTGAAATGTTATCAATTGAAGGAGAAGACGCTCAGAAGCCTTAATCTCCCAAACCATTACATATCTTCAAGGGTGTATGAGTATATTGCTGATATATATATATATATATATATATATATATGATGACGGGGTAGCCCTTTCGTTAGCCGCCCCGGACCCCACAAAAAACACATATTGCCTACAGCAGCCCCAAAAGTGATGTCCCTTTAAAAGTGCCACACGGGGTGGACCGCCCCCCACGCATCCCCGCCACCACCACCACCAAACTACGCTAGAGTCTGCTAGCTTTATACAACAGATTCGAAAATAAAGTATATACTTGGCATATATTTCGTTACCCTTCGAGAAGAGTTTAAGGAGTCACTGGACCAGTATTTACAAGCATTAAAAGTCTTAACTAATGATTACAGCATTAAGACAGTAACTGCTAAGTGAAAAAAACGGATGAATTTTATGAGGGACAACTTTAACAATTGTCTTTCTTCTTTCCAAATAAGGCAATGTTTATCTGAGAACTGAGTTCCTAATCTTCAGCCTGCCTACGAGCAGGTTTATTCTCCAGAAATGGTTCAAAAGCACTCTGCAGCTTCATTTGATCTTCCCAAAAGTCAATCAAAAGTCTTCTTGTACAATCCTATTCACACTTCAACTGTTGCGGTAGTTATCTCCCCCAGAGCATCTTATACTCGCCAAAGAGACGTCCCTGATAAAATAATCCGCTAAGGATGTACTATGTAAAAGTCATGGTAAGGAAGGACCTTGTGCTTAGATTTGTCGATCTCAAACTTCCTCTCTTGCGGTATCCACGGTAGCTGAACTTTCTGCTGCTACTGTTCTCTATTTGCCATGTGTTGTTATAAATCTTAGAATAAAATGAAGAATAGTCAAAGCATAAATATACATGGAGAGCTCAGAAACCTTTAACAGAGAGCTAGAAAACATACACAAGTAAAAAGAAAATCCAACAAATCTAGACAACATTTTCCTGGTGATCAAAAATTTATAAATTCTCAAGAAACACATTTGTTAAAGGTGTGAATTATTGAACAAATTGAGTCTCCATAAAGGTCTCAGCAGTCGGTTTCATCTAATGATAGTCATAAAAAACTTATCGACATCAACTATTCCCAGACAGTAATTCACTATGCGTTACAAAATGCATATCCTCTACCAATCAGCGAGGAGATAGTCGGGGCGAAGTGGCTCAACGTAAAGTCTTCAGTACGATGAGTCTACGAAATACTTAGTATCAAAGATAAAAGAAGACAAATCTTACACTGCACTCAAGACTGACCATCAGTTGAATCAATTTACACCGATTTCATTTGTAATCCCCGACGGTGCTGCTAGCTTTTAGTTGAAGGCATAATTGGGAAAAGACCGCCGGCTGCTTTGCTATATCGATGTTACTATTTGTGGACAATAAGCAAAGTACGCATGATCACGAAGAAGCTTTTAAATGCTTACTTTAATCAGAGAAAAGTGTACAGTTTCTTCTAAAGCTATTAATCTACCTGGTTATGCAATTAATAACGGTTTAATTAGTATAGAATGTATACGACCACTACTTGATCTTCTTCAACCGAAAGACATGATATCTTTGAAGTGTGCAATGAGCATGTTCACTTGCCACTAACTCTGGATTTCAAAGTATTCTGAGAAACTCTAGTAAATGGTTTACCCTCTCCTCTTCACCACTGAAAGCTTTTAGCTAATGTTGACGCATATTTTAGTTCAATTTGAAAGATTAGGTGAATGAAATAATTAGAGAACTAAAGTAATCTTCTTTGTTTTCAGCGATATAAATCACCTTCGCTTTCGTCTTCTCTTCTGGTCGGCGATATGCACAACATATATTTCGTTTAACGATGAATAAACCCGAGACAGGTCAACCCGTCTTAAATTATGTCATATCGCAAGGCAGCGAACTGGCAAAATTGTTACTACGCCGGGCAAGATGCTTAGAGGCATTTCACCCGTCTTTACGTTCTGAGTTCAAATTCCACCGAGGTTGACTTTGGTTTACATCCTTTCGGGGTCGGTGAAAAAAGTACCAGTTGAGCACTAGGGTCAATGTAATTGACTTACCTCCTCTCCCAAAACTGCTGGCCTTGTGCCAGAATTTGAAACCAATAAATATCAGTTTATGTATGCAATGCATGTGTGTGTTTTAATGAAATACTTTGCGATATTTATTTCGATCTCTAATTCTGAATGCTATCCGACCGATGTCAGATTTGCCTCGCAATCTTGAGGTGGTCAATAAAAAAGGCACCAGCAATATAATGGAATTGTTTGAAAGTTAGAACTCCAAGTCAAGTGTTAGTAAAAATACTTAAAACCATGCATTTTGAATGCTCTTTTCTTTCTCTGGTACACACGTATACACACACAATATATATAATATTGCATATATAGACATGCGTGTGCGCGTGCGTGTGTATACAACAGCTTGGTCTTCGCCCAACTCACCTGAAGACCAACCTTCGTTGATTCATCTCGGTATATGGTCAAAACATCCATGAGCAGATCTATCAAGTTGTATCGTCCATATACTCCAGATCGGCAAGGTGTAGTTCCAGAAAGTAACGTATAAAACTTGCTCATTGGTCATCACATAATCGATGACATAGATGAAGAGGTGGGAGGCGGCCACGCAGCCATGTCTGACACCGCTGTTGATGACCTGGACCTTCCGCTTCTTCATATTAGCCCCGATGTGATGGAGTTTGTCTGTTCCTTCATCCATCTGAGCTCTACAGTCACCAATAAAAAGAGACTTAACCCCAGAGATCAACCTCAAATGTGGTCTGCCCGCCGAGGTCATGTACTTCCTAGTGAAACCCCTTTGGTACCAATGCCTAGTAGACGAAGATCTGCATCTACAAGGTGTCGAACCCCTCCATTTTCCTCTAAGGAGCAGAAAGTTGGCCCCATCCCACGAAGACCCTGGCAAAGGCAATCGATGGCTTCGATAGCAGATTCCTGAGGACAATCCAGAACATCAGATGGTACCACCAGGCTTACAAGAAAGTGCTGCGCGTGCACACGTATCAGCCCTTAGCCTACCACCACATAGCTATGCTCCACATGTGCTAGTACGGACATGTCCTCCGCCTACCCACAGATCATCCTACCAGGGCCTTCCTCTCGTTCGGCACAGTAGCTGCGGACTGGAAGAGGTTCTGTGGAAGGCCCCTCACCGGATAGCTGGACGTGATTCAAGAATATCTCCACAGACTCGACGTCATCTTGACGAATGTAGAGGGACTGGCACGGAACCACCAGTGATGGAGGGTACTAGTAGACCTAGTCGGCTTTACGCACGATGACATGTTTGGAACCGCTGAGCTGAAATGACCCCCCAGCCCCACCAAACATGAGCATGAGTTGAACTTAACATGTACGTGTATAAACACACACATGCACACACACATAACTTCATCTCTCGCCATCAAAAGTCGATTAAATAAGTACCAGTCATGTACTGGGAACATTATAGTTTACTGTTTCCATCCCTCAACCATTTTTATTCATAGTCTCAGTAAACATACCCCACAAAAGATAAACTATACAGTTAATTTTTCCCGTGTTTATGGATACACGTACCAGTAAAACTACTGGGGTCAATATAGTTGGTTACATCCCTCTCTAAAATTTTGCGGCCTTTGCTTTCGTTAGAAATTATTCTTGCATGCTCCCCCTCTCTCTCTCTCTCTCTCTCTCTCTCTGCTTTCTACGGGTGAGTCTTGTTTATATAACATCTGGTTTTTTGCATTGAGGTAATTAGTATAATGATAAATCTCTATTGATTTTGAGTTATATTACACAGAAAAGTCAACCCTATTAATTCCTGACAGCTGTCCTAGTTGGCAGTGAACTTTATTTATGTAAGTAAATATATTTATATATACAAATGTCTCTCACCCCTCCCTAACCTTCGTTCTACACACACACACACACACCACACACACACACACACACACACACAGATACTCTCACGCACGAATGTTACAGCTTTTAAACGAAAGATGGAGATATTCCCAATGTATGTTTTAGGTTTATTCTATATATATATATATATATTATATATATATTATATATATATATATATATTTGTGTGTGTGTATATATATGCGCTAAGTGTATGTATGTATGTATGCATGCATGCATGTACGTATTTGCACTGAGGTTTTGCCCACTGTTCACAATCTGAGATTTTTCAGGTGTCTATGTTAAATATTCAAACGGTTACATTCAGTTTCGAAACTATCGTTTTCATTAGGTCTGTTTGTTTTCATTAGCTAATCCGTTCTCTGACGTTGTCTGTATTGGTGTTGTTAAGATGGTGATTACTACTTTCCCGCTCTTGCCAACATTCCGCACTGCCACTAATATGTCATTTTTAGATATTTACCCTGTCTGCAATCGAGACGAATGTTCAACTTGAATTTATTTTGATGTCTACACTGGAACACTATCTCGTTTCTCCCATTGATTAGACACAGATGTTGCGTAATGATGTTGTACTTTTTCTGCGATGTGTAATGTTCGCCCCCAGTGTC
>NC_043016.1:4787119-4819619 GCF_006345805.1 Octopus sinensis | reverse complement strand
TGAGTCTCTCTGTATATATAATATATATATATATATATATATATATATATACATATATATATGTATGTATGTATGTATGTATATATAATATATATATATATATATATCTGTATGTATGTATGTATGTATATATATATATATATTATATATACATATATATATGTATGTATGTATGTATATATATATATATATATATATAGGGAGAGAAGGAGAAGTGAGACACACACACACACATACAGATACACATATATGTATACAGATATATCTTATATAAACATGTATGTGAGTGTGTGTGAATATATATATATATATATATATATACACATACAAATACATATATGCATATATAATCACATACACACACACACATCATATTTATAGCCATACACTCAGTGACACATGCATAAATATCCCTTGGCAAGAATATCAACATTGAGATGAAGGTGTAGCAAACCCCACACAAGATAAGGGATAAGGGACATATGTGCACAGGGAGAGGGAATGCATGTGTGTATGTACGTTTGTATGTACATATATATGTATATATCTATGTATGCATGTATATATGTGTGTGTGTGTGTGTGTTGAATGTGTCTTCAAATCGTGACATCCAAATAAGTGAATGGACTGTTGGGATATTATTACATTTTTCCACATATGTCTTGACTGGCTTCCGTGCCGGTGGCTCGTAAAAAGCACCATCCGAACGTGCCCGATGCCAGCGCCACCTTGACTGGCTTCCGTGCCGGTGGCTCGTAAAAAGCACCATCCGAATGTGGCCGATGCCAGAACCGCCTTGACTGGCTTCCGTGCCGGTGGCTCGTAAAAAGCACCATCCGAACGTGGCCGATGCCAGCACTGCCTTGACTGGCTTCCGTGCCGGTGGCTCGTAAAAAGCACCATCCGAACGTGGCCGATGCCAGCACCGCCTTGACTGGCTTCCGTGCCGGTGGCTCGTAAAAAGCACCATCCGAACGTGGCCGATGCCAGCACCGCCTTGACTGGCTTCCATGCCGGTGGCACGTAAAAAGCACCATCCGAATGTGGCCGATGCCAGCGCCGCCTTGACTGGCTTCCGTGACGGTGGCACGTAAAAAGCACCATCCAAACTTGCCCGATGCCAGCCTCGCCTGGCACCTGTGCCGGTGGAACGTAAAGAGCACCCACTATACTCATGGAGTGGTTGGCGTTAGGAAGGGCATCCAGCTGTAGAAACTCTGCCAGATCAGACTGGAGCCTGGTGCAGCCTTCTGGCTTCCCAGATCCCGGTCGAACCGTCCAACCCATGCTAGCATGGAAAACGGACGTTGAACGATGATGATGATGATGTCTTGGATGAATTGCATAACACTGTATACGATGTAGAATCAATAATAACGTCCATTTGCTGAAACAATTATGATGTTAATTTAACTTTTTTCCCCTCAAATTATTACTTTTTGTATCATTCACTTTACAGGGCTTATATTAAGCTTATTGGATCTTGTGTAGTGCTCCCATTTGTATAAACTGAAGTCTTATGGATCTCCTTTGGATTTTTGAATACTATGCTAGCCAGTATCCAGAATGATGTGCTAATTAAGCGATAACCTGGAATATAATTATCCCCTGTCACGACTACTGATTTCTGTCATTTATGGTTGCTGTTAGTATATATATACAATTGTGTGTGTTGGCTGCAGCATCAGAACACTTTAGCTCTTATTTCTAGCATTGTACATGTTCTAACACCCTCTGTCATTCATATTTAACAATAATTATAGTTTTCCTTTTTGGTGACACATTGCTAAACTATTGCCTAATTTAATCATCTATCTATATATCTATATCTATCAATCTATCTATCTATCTATCTATCTATCTATCTATCTATCTATCTATCTATCTATCTATCTATCTATCTATCTATCTATCTATCTATCTATCTATCTATCTATCCATATATATATATATATTTATGTTTATAGCGTGTCCATAAATTTTCTTTACAGCTTCCATACTTTTAAAATTCAATGTTGTAAAGGAACTTATGGACAACCTGTGTGTGTAAATATATATATATCCATATATATATATATATAATTTTAATCCAAACGGGAAAACAAAAAAACAACAACACGTGGAACATTACAGTATTATTATTAATAGGCGCTCAGGAAATATGGAAGCAGGAAGGTATGACGTTTCGAGCGGAGCTCTTCGTCGGAAACATAAAGAAGGAAGAGAGAGGAATATATATATTATATAATATATATAATATATATATATATATATACATATATATATATACACACATATACGACAAGCTTCTTTAAGCTTCCATCTACCTAATCCACTCACAAGGCTTTGGTCTTTCTTGAGGCTATAATAAAAGACATTTGCCACACAGTGGACTGAAACCAGAACCATGTGATTGGGAAGCAAGCTTCTTACCATGCAGCCATCCCTGTGCATATATATATATATATATATATATATATATATAAAGGTGCTAACATGGCAGTATAGTTGTTAAACCCACTTTCTAATTATGCAGTTTCCAGTTCAGATCCACTGTCCAAGACTTTGGACCAGTATTTCCTCTACTATCAAACCAAGCTGTGTCAATCTTGAAGACAACCATTATATCATCATCGTTTAACGTCCGTTTTCCGCGCTAGCACGGGTTATGTTTATATAATTGTATGTATATGTATGTATATTCTTTGTTTTTGTATACAATTGCAACCACTTCAAAGACAAACCGAATAAAACAATTCTTGTCCAGGCATATTCCTGATGGAGAATACACATTTATTGACAAAGTGCAAGAAAGCAGAAATATCCCTGGTGGTCTTGCTGACCACTGCTGGGGTATGATTATTGTTCTTTGTCTCCCCTTGATTCATATTGTGCATTTAAACACAACTTGTCCTATAAGAGATATTTATTTTAGACGTAAGTTGCTGTAACTTGCCTGTTAGCAGCTTATATACAATAAGTATGATATATTATATTATAATAACTACACATACAAGCCTGCATGTACATATGTATGAATGTAAATTAGATTTACATGTTAAATCTTGTTATTCTTGAGTACAATATTGTTTTATATGGCGTAATGCAAAAGAGAATCTGCTTCCATGTCACCTGCAGGCTGTCTGGAATTGTTGAGACTGTTACGGCTGATGTTTAATTTTATCTTCTGTGAGTTTATATTTGTTGTAAAAGTCAGGAGAGAGAAGTTTGCAGCTTAATGCACAGCAGAAGAAAGATTGTATAAGATGAGGCTGTGAGGGTAAAATGTAGTAGGAACGATAAGAGGAGAAGTAATGAGAGTGTGTTATGGAAGGGACAATGTAGGGGTTATATGCCACTAGGAGCACAAGGAGCCTTTGTAGCACTAATTGAAAAGCATGTTAGAGAAAACTCCATACCTCTAAGCCCTTATAATGTAATGCATTGGGGTGTGAAATTTTGCCAGTCGGCTACTCTGCTTTGGGATTTGCTCAAGGACATTTTAAAATGTAGATTGGTTTCATTTCCAGATATGTGAGCTGTACTCCATTGCATGTTTTATTGTGTGAGATTGGTAGTGTTAGAAACTAACTAGGGCTGATGCTTCTTTCTCATGTCAGCAAGACCACGTGGAAGCTGATTCTCTTTTGCATTACACCATATAAAACAATATTGTACTCAAGAATAACAAGATTTAACATGTAAACCTAATTTACATTCATACATACATATGTACATGCAGGCTTGTATGTGTACTTATTATAATATAATATATCATACTTATTGCATATAAGCTGCTAACAGGCAAGTTACAGCAACTTACGTCTAAAATAAATATCTCTTATAGGACAAGTTGTGTTTAAATGCACAATATGAATCAGGGGGAGACAAAGAACAATAATCATACCCCAGCAGTGATCAGCAAGACCACCAGGGATATTTCTGCTTTCTCATGTCAGAAGAGCAGGGTTAATACTTGAGATGTGCAAATTTATGTTTGCACACATGACAGCATACAAATATGTATGAGCACATTCCAAAGATTAACCCTTGCTCCTCATATATACATAGATATAGTGAGTCTCAAAAACTTTGCAAAAACTTTCTTTTTCAGTGCTGAAGAGGTGTTAGTTCTAGACTGAATTATCTTTGAGCATTTGTTGTGTTCCCATCACCCAGAATTATTTTGTGTTTCATCCTTCTTGAGAAGTTGATAAAATGAGTTATACATCACTCTCCTGTATCTCCTAATATAATAATGAGCATAGTGCTTTTATATATTTGTATACATACATACATACATACATACATACATACATACATACATACATACATACATACATACATACATATATATTGGTAAAAACGGTAAGATAACAAAAGAAAGAAAGAGACCTCAATATTATGTAAATAGAGGAAATTTATCTGTAAAATAATATGTTACCATTATTCAATAGCCAAGATAAAACTCTGAGTTTCAGATGCTGAGGTAGAAATTCACAACACCATCTCATTGGTTATCTGATGTTGAGGATTTCCACTTCGGCATCTGAAACTCAGAGTTTTATCTTGGCTATTGAATAATGGTAACATATTATTTCAAAGATATATATATATATATTTGTCCAAAATCAGAGTAGGAGCAGGACAGAGTAGGAGAAAGAGTAATGTAAGTGAAGGAAGAGGAGAGAAAATAATAACTCAGTGAAGGTGAGTTAGTGAGAGTAATAGCCCTGACTAAGAGAGAGTGGGAGAAAGTAATAGCAATGGAGAAAGGGAGGGTCGATAGATGAATAAGGGAGGAAGGGGTGAAAAAAAATGTGTGTGTGTGTGTGTATGTGTGTGTGTGTGTGTGTGTGTGTGTGTGTGTGTGCAATGGAAATGGGATGGTGAACATTCAACACTGAAACGAAAAATCAAACAGCATTTCAACTCTATTTGAGTATATGTGTGTGTGTGCTTGGACAAGGAAAGTATTATGTACTTCATTTTGTACCTTATTTATATATAAAATACTACAATTAGCCATCATTTTTGAATGGCACAGGGTCAGCTAGTATTATATAAACACATACACATATACATCACACAGACAGACTCTGATGTTCCTTGTGCCATTAATAGATATTGTCTTCTTCCCTACATCAAGAACATAAGGATAGTTAGAATTTGGGTAAATTTACATTTAGGTTTGGGTGTTAGAGTTTAGCATCAAAGTATAGGGATCAGGTCAGAGTCAGGGCTCAATTTATGTTTCAGAATTAGGGTTAGTGAGTATTAGGTTTAAGGTTTAGGGTTAGTTTTGGATGGCTGGAGTTATAGGTAGGGTCAGGGTCAGAATAGAAGAGTCACCTTTAGGTGACTCTTTTATTCTAAAGGTCAAGATCAATATTAGTTTTAGGGGATAGATAGAATTACAGTTACTATTAGTGTTGATATTACCTATTCTTTTCTACACTAGGCACAAGGCCTGAAATTTTGGGGGAGAGGGGGGAGTCAATTAGATTGACCCCAGTACATAACTGGTACTTAATTTATCAATCCTGAAAGGATGAAAGGCAAAGTTGACCTCGGTGAAATTTGAACTCAGAATGTAAAGACAAACGAAACACCACTAAGCATTTTGCCTGGGGTGCTAACGGTTCTGCTCTTATTTTATTGATTAAATATGTACTGATATTTTGAGTACATACATTTCATTGATATTTTGCTCAGTCAAAGACTCAGAAAAAGAACAGGGTATGCCTATTGTTTCTGAGCCCTTTTTTTCCTGCTACATTTAGGGAAAGAAGTAGTCAAATGAGATCAATACAGTTATATATTCAATAAGCTTAATTGTTTAGTTGCAGTTGGTGTCATGTAGCTCTGAGATGGAAAATTATTAGCTTGAGAACTGTTCTACACAGTTGTATTTCTGCCAAGGAATGGGGAAAAAATTAAGAAAGTATGGGCGTGTGTGTGTGGTGGGGTAAGCACACACACACACACACTGAGTCTAATGATGGCTGAATCTTAAAAGTCACTGCCAACAACATTTTTGTATATGAATGATAATTTTGTACTCTACAAAAGTATAGAGAAACCCCTTTGATGAATGTAAAATGGGTTTCATTATAACTGAACATAAAAACAAACATTAATGTCATCATCATCATCATCATCATCATTTAACGTCCGCTTTCCTTGCTAGCATGGGTTGGATGATTTGATTGAGGGCTGGCAAACCAGATGGCTGCACCAGGCTTCAATCTTGATCTGGCAGAGTTTCTACAGCTGGATGCCCTTCCTAATGCCAACCACTCTGAGAGTGTAGTGGGTGCTTTTACGTACAACGGCATGGGGGCCAGTCAGGCTGTACTGGCAACGACCTCGCTCAAATCTTTTACACATGCCACTGGCACAGGTACCATAAGGCGATGCTGGTAACGGTCACACTTGAATGGTGTCTTTTATGTGCCACTGGCACGGAGGCCAGATAGCCGCTCTGGCAACGATCACACTTGGATGGTGCTCTTAATACCCTACTAGCATGGGGCTCGAGTGCCAGTAAGGTGATGCTGGTAATGATCACACTCGAATGGTGCCTTTTAAGTGCCACTGGCACGAAAACCGGTTAGCCGCTCTGTCAAGGATCACACTCATATAGTGCTCTTAGCACCCCACTAGCACGGATGCCAGTCATCGAATTTGATTTTAATTTTGATTTTAGTTGCCTCAACAGGTCTTTGCAAGCAGATTTTTAGTGTCCAAAGAAGGAAAAGGTATGCATAAGTGGGCTGGTAACACCCCTGGCATAGGCCACGAGATTATGGTCTCATTTGGCTTGCCGGGTCTTCTCATGCATGGCATATTTCCAAAAGTCTCGGTCATTAGTCATTTCCTTGATAAGGCTTAAAGTTCAAAGGTCGTGCTTCACCACTTCGTCCCAGGTTTTCCTGGGTCTACCTCTTCCACAGGTTCCCTCAACCGCCAGGGTGTGGCACTTTTTCACACACCTATCTTCATCCATTCTCACCACATGGCCATACCAGCGCAGTCGTCTCTCTTGCACACAACATCTGATTCCTCTTAGGTCCAACTTTTCTCTCAAGTTACACTCTGTCGAGTATGTACACTGACATTACACATCCATCGGAGCATACTGGCTTCATTCCTTGCGAGCTTACGCATGTCCTCAGCAGTCACAGCTCATCTTTCACTGCCATGTAGTATGTATGTATGTATGTATCTATCTATCTATCTATCTATATATATATATATATAAAGATGTATACACATGCAATATAAGTAGTCATCTAGCATGTCTTTTGTTATTTATTAATTTTTTGCTTTATATTTTTTACTCTACTTTCCAAACTCAACTACTGCTATCATGATGATGATCATCATCATCATTTAGCGTCTGCTTTCCATGCTAGCATGGGTTGGACGGTTCAACTGGGGTCTGGGAAGCCAGAAGGCTGCACCAAGCCTAGTCTTAACTGGCAATGTTTCTACGGCTGGATGCCCTTCCTAATGCCAACCACTCCATGAGTGTAGTGGGTGCTTTTTACGTGCCAACATTATCTTGCATTTTGTTCAGGGATGATAAAATAACAATGAATTACTACAGTTCATTTCTTTCTCCTCATTCACACTCTTTCTGTCCTTCTGCTCCTCAGTGTCTGTCTGTCTGTCTGTCTGTCTGTCACTCTCTCTCTCGATTGGTAATGCTGTACTATGAGGAGAATCATAAGAAATAGGGAAATGTTAAGCTTTATGGGTTAAGAAGATTTTCTAGAAAATCTATTTTGTTACAGGAATTATCCAAGGATAAAGTGATCTACGGCAGGTGATGGAAATAAAGATGAGAAAGAGAGGGACAAAGATGGAAGTGCTGACCTTCTATTTTTTTCTTAGATAAAATGGTAAAAGAATCGGATAATCTAAAGAATGAGTTGTGGCTTTAATTGACTGGTTACTTGAATGCTTGAAAGATGCAACTATTTTGGGCTCAATGAGTGAAAGTGAGTCAATGGATGAGTATCTTTTTGAGCTTAGTTCTTGTGTGTGTGTGTGTGTGAGAAAGAAAGAGAGAGAGAGAGAGGTGTAACCGTGTGAATCTGTATTATGTATATTATTTATTGTTGTTAACAAAAGTAATTATCTTATGTGATAAAGGCCATGCAGACTTAATTGTCTAAGTCTTGACTATGAAAATTAAGATCACTGGAATATTTTCTCAGATTGAACTTGCATCAGGCAAAATAATAAAGTTATGTTTTTGCTGATGTTCAGCTCTTTTCCGTCAGACTTAAGGTTAAAATGTACCAGCCATAAATTTTTAAACATAATGTACACATGATATTCTTCATTGGTAATTGTACAATCAAATATGTTCAGATCATAGCTATCCTGTCTTTTGTTAACCATAAACTCTGTCATTCAATTGTATTTTTGTTTTTAAGATGTCACGGTGTGAACTAAATGGGATTTGGCTGATATTTCATACTTCTACCAGGTTATCACCTACATGTTGGAATTTATTTATGTTGTTTTACTAGAAACATCTTAAATGATTTTACAACTAATTGTTTGAGTGTGTGTGTGTGTGTGTGTGTGTGTGAGAGAGAGAGAGAAAGAGTTTGTGCGTGTGTTGATATTTTATGATTGCCAGAGTTACCGTTTGAAACAGAAATCAAAAGTTTTATTTTGGAAAAAACTTATAAAAATAAGAATAGATTAATTAATAATGAAGTTATTAAAAATACATAATGTAATTAAAGAATATACATCATCATAGAATTAAGAATTACACAAATAAAGTTATCAGAATTCATATATCAAAAAAATGCATTTTGAAGTATTTCAAAATGTAGAAAGAATACAAGAGCAGACAGTTTTAGAAATGCTAATGAAATGCAATGAATTCAAAGTTTTTGGTTTCATTTGTTCTACATCACTGGCATGTTGAACCATTAGGTAATGGATTCTTGGACTATTTGGTGTGTTGCATTTCATTTCACTTTGCTTCCATTTCTTCAGTTGAAAAAACCTACCAGCAGTAGCTGAGGTTTGATCTTGCTGTGGATTGATTCCCGTCATGCAGAGAAGTATTGTATTCTCAGTTCTATATTTAAGAATTATATATATATTATTTACATTATTTACATTTGACGGATATTTGTCCTCATATTGTTTGTTGTTAACACAACGTTTCGGCTGATATACCCTCCAGCCTTCATCAGGTGTCTTGGGCAAATTTTGAACCTGGGTTCTCATTACTAAGGTATTTTTTGATGCTATTATTATTATTATTATTATTATTGTTATTATTATTATTATTCCTCTACTGAAGGCTGTGTCCTTTAATTTACTCACACCACTTCCTTGATAATAACATCTGTTAATAAAGCCAAACTGGAACGTTCTGTAACTTTGTTTAGATAGTTAGCAGAATTGATAGATCACTAAAATTATTACTTTTTTTACTATTTAGTAATGCCATTTTCTGTTCTGAGCACAAATCCTGTGATAGTCAACTTTGGCTTCCATCCTCACAGAAGCAATATATGTATTGGTGTTGTAATAATGTGCGATGTGTATTATGTTAGAAATCCTTAAATTTAGTATTGTCACATCGCTGAAGAATGTGTCTTTATATTACTTGTGCTACATTCCAGATTGTAAATAACAACTTCAAGAACCTCTCCTCCCATCCAGGACCTTCATTTCATTAATGGTATAATATAAAAATTGCATTGAAACTGAGAGATGTCAACTGATTTGATTGAGAAAAACTTATGTATGACAGATCTGAAATTAAAATTTAAAGTACCCTTGTTTCATATAAACAAAGAACTAGACACACACATTATAAAGACAGACACACTCTTGTAAACATATACATAGACACGCAAACACATATTTGTGTAAATGCATGTGTTTATGTGTACGGGTAAACTTACACTATCTTCAACTAAAAGTCAAACTCTTTTAGAATCCAACATATCACTTACGACAGATTGGTTTTCATCGAAAAATTCCTTTGTAGAAAAATCATGATAAAAAGTAACTTAGGCATGTATACATATATTAGATACACATGTATTTGTGTGTGTGTATGTACGTGTGTGAGTATGTGTAAGTGTGAGAGGGAAAGGGAGAGAGAGAAAGAGAGAGAGAGAGAGACAGGCAGACAGTGTGTGTGTGTGTGTGTAAGTGTGAGAGAGAAAGGGAGAGAGAGAGAGATAGGCAGACAGTGTGTGTGTGTATGTGTAAGTGTGAGAGAGAAAGGGAGAGAGAGAAAGGGAAAGAGAGAGAGAAAGACAGGCAGACAGTGTGTGTGTGTGTAAGTGTGAGAGAGAAAGGGAAAGAGAGAGAGAGAGGCAGACAGTGTGTGTGTGTGTGTGTAAGTGTGAGAGAGAAAGGGAGAGAGAAATGGAGAGGGAGAAAGAGAAAGAGGGAGAGAGAGACAGGCAGACAGTGTGTGTGTGTGTGTGTGAGTATGTGTAAGTGTGAGAGAGAAAGGGAGAGAGAGAAAGAGAGATAGGCAGACAGTGTGTGTGTGTGTGTGTTGTACACATATATTGAGAATGGTAGACAGGCAGATGGAGAAAGAGACATGTAGAGAAAGACAGACTTACATTGAGAGATAGTGAAAAACAGAGAATCAGAGAGAGAGAGAGAGAGAGAGAGAGAAAGAGAATGAGAGGTGGGGGGGATGCCAGAATTGTTAGGACAACATTGAAAAAGCATGATAGTATTTAGTTACGCAGCCCTTCATGTTGGGCTCAAATTCCACCAAAATAGACGTTCAAATTTGCATTTCAATCTTGCAGTGATGAAATAAGTTCCAGTTTCTGCTCTGAGGTCATTGTAGTTCATTGCACCTTCGTCCAAATTTTAATTAAGCTGACCACTCATTTATGGATAGCAGCACAAATGATTAAGCAATTAGTAGGAGATATAAGTATATTAAGACAGAAAGACAGAGAACGAGAGAGAGAGAGAGAGAGAGAGAGAGAGAGAGAGAGAGAGAGAGAGAGAGGTGTAGAAAGATAGATAGAAGGATAGGTAGAATATGTAGACAGACAGATAGACAGACAGACAGATTGATAGATAGATAGATAGATAGATAGATAAATAGATAGATAGATAGATAGATAGATACATAGATAGATAGATAGATAGATAGATAGATAGATAGATAGATAGATAGATAGATAGATAGATACACACAATAGGCTTTTTTCACTTTTCGTCAACAAATCCATGCACAACACACTTCCCCAAGGTGCCATGCAGCAGGACTGAATCCAGAACCATGTGGTTGGGGAGCCAACTTCTTCTCATGAAGCCACAAACACACAAACACACACACACACTCATGCATGTACACATACACACAACACACAAACATGCATATATGCATATATATATATATATATATATATATATATAATTGTTAAAGAGGACAACAAACATCAAGGCAAACATTTCAAGTTATGTACATTATTATTATTGCAAAAAATTCAAAGTCTTACAGCTGTTTCTGGGATATCCCAGAAACAGCTCTAGAAACACCTTACAACACTTACCTAGCGTACCTAACCATTAGATCACCTGTGAACTGAGCCCATAACCCCCCATACTTTGTGTATGTATATATATATATATATATATAAAATTAGAATAAAACCACCTTTTATCAATTCAAAATGAACAATTAAATTACACCATCCAGAAAATTACATATAATAGAAATATTAAATATAAAATAACAATAAAATGTCAAAGATTAATTAACTTGCAAAAAAATTTATATAAGTTATTATTATTATTTTTTGCAATTAATTAATCTTTGACATTTTATTGTTATTTTATATTTAATATTTCTATTATATGTAATTTTCTGGATGTGTGTGATTTAATTGTTCATTTTGAATTGATAAAAGGTGGTTTTATTCTAATTTTTTATATATATATTATATTGTGTGAAATTTGATTTAGTACTTCTAAATTGAATTTTTCTTTCCTTGTAAGTTTTGGATTTTACTCCTTCAAATATTAATAATATATATATATTAATAAATATATATATATATATATAGGCGCAGGAGTGGCTGTGTGGTAAGTAGCTTGCTTACCAACCACATGGTTCTGGTTCAGTCCCACTGCGTGGCATCTTGGGCGAGTGTCTTCTGCTATAGCCTCGGGCCAACCAATGCCTTATGAGTGGATTTGGTAGACGGAAACTGAAAGAAGCTTGTCGTATATATGTATATATATGTATGTATGTGTGTGTATATGTTTGTGTGTCTATGTTTGTTCCCCTAGCATTGCTTGACAACCGATGCTGGTGTGTTTACGTCCCCATCACTTAGCGGTTTGCCAAAAGTGACCGATAGAATAAGTACTAGGCTTACAAAGAATAAGTCCCGGGGTCGATTTGCTCGACTAAAGGCGGTGTTCCAGCATAGCTGCAGTCAAATGACTGAAACAAGTAAAAGAGTAAAAGAGTATATAGGTACAAATATCATCATCATCATTTCATATCCCTGCTTCATGTTAGCATGAGTCAGGTGACTCGACAGCATCTGATGGATCCAAGGAATGCTTTCCTACATTGTCTAGTAAAGGATGGTTTCTATTGCTGGTTGATCCAACACATTTCAGCTGGCATCCAGTACATTTTCCATGCCACCAGCACTAGTGAAGCCACCATGCAGCTTGCAAAACTACAAACACCAAGAGAGCCAACTTTATGTTGGGAGATATGATGTTATATTTTGGGGAAGGGACCAGAGTGAAACAGGTTTCTTGCTGTAGAAGAGCTACATGGTATCTCACTTCTGGGAAGAGAGAGTGAGTGTTATTGGAGTGACACTGAAACGAAATGATAGCGGTGATAAGATGTCTGGGTGAGAGCTCAAGGTACGCAGTGAGTAAAAATAAGAGAAGTCAAAGCAACAGGAATTGTAGCTGGGTAGATGAGGCAAGGGTATATGTGAGAGCAAGTGATAGAGAATGTGTGAGGTGTGTGAGAGTATAATGAATGGAGAACAGGTGTTGAGGGGAGGATTTAAGTCAATGATGGATAAGGGATAATGGTAATCTGATGATTCATGTGAGTAAAAAGCAACAGAATAGTAACACAGATTGAGTAGACAGTAGAAGGATGAAAGTGTGAGAGAGAAAGAAGATTGGGTTGGGTTGCCAGGGTGTTGTGTCTTGATTCATAGAGAGAGTAAGAGATGTATGTTGAAAGAGGAGTGATAAATTGGTGGCTCAGTGCATGCATGGGGGATTAGGAATCAAAGTGAAAACTGATCTGGGTGGACAGTTTAAGCACACACTCTTGTACACTTACCCCTTCATCACCTATGCAGACACTACACCAAGGGCAATGCAGCTATATTCAACGCAACCACACAACTATTTACATTTACCCCTCAAAAAGGGGCTTTCTTTGCTCTTAGATTTGGTCATCCACTCAAACTCTATTTCCATTCTGTCATTAGATAGGTAAGTAGGTTGGTAGGTAGAGATATAGATGTAATTTTTGGGCACAAATGTGGCCGTGTGGTAAGAAACTTGCTTCCCAACCATGTGGTTTTGGGTTCAGTCCACTGTGTAGCGCCTAGAGCTTATCGAACTGGAGCATTGTGAGATAAAGTGTCTTGCTTATGGACACAACGTGCCGCCGGGAATCCAACCCTCGACTTTACGAACGTGATCTAAATACCTTAACCACTAAGCCACGCTCTTTCACTAATTTTATTCGTTTCTTTGTTTTTACAACTTTGTAAATTTTCATTGGTTCAACAAATTTATTGAGAAATTGTTTGACAGCTGGATACGCTTGTCACTAACCATTATCTGTTTTTTAAAAAAAAGCTTTTTTACATCATAGGTCTTCACAGCTGCAAATCTAAACGATCACACAAAAGCGCGCGTGCACGCACAGATACATACTGTTGCTATTATGTTAAACTGTCGTATGTCCAAATTTGGTTAAATGCGTTTTTTTCTAATATTCGTTTTTGCTTGCAATAGCCGGTTCTTTAGGTTAAACTATCGTATCTCCAGATGCTTCAAAGGTATCAAAAATTGTGAAAGTGTAGTACATTGGTTTTGCTATGGAATGGTGAAACTATTTTTTTCGTTTTCTGAAAAGCAACGATTTGGACTTATGACACTTTACATAATAGCAACGATGTGTTGAGTGTGTGTGTGTGTGTAATGTTGATTAGAAAGTTTAGTCCGATTCCGAATTTGAACTTGTAGAAGCTTCTTTTGTTTTCTTTATTTTTTTTGCAGGATATCCAAATATTGATGGCACTCACTGATTTAATAATCATTTCACGAAATGTTCCTTTAGAGCCACAATCGCATTTTGGTACATTCATTTTCTATATGAATAACCCATCACGAAACCAAGCAAAGAGCATATAAGCTACAGTGAGCTTCTCGAGTTTCTTTAGTGTTCTAATAATGCAAGAGAGGCGGCCAAAAATAGCCAAAAGCTTTTTAGTCGAAATGTAGTAAATCAAAGAGCTTGCAGAATGTGGTTTGAAAACTTCAGCTGAAAGAATTTCAGTTTGGTTGATGTGTCCAAATCAGAAGAACGCCCTTCCAAAAGAGCCAATAAAAATGTTAGTAGCAACACTTGCAAAGAATCTTGCTGTAACAGTTGGCAGAGTTTTCCACTGAATTTAATATTCATCCCCATTTAAACTAGATGTTCTGCTGGAAGAAACTATACTGCGTAGATACCATGAGAGAAATTCTCATTTTGGTAAGTACAGCAGTTTAGTCTATTCTGACGGAAAATCCCCGTTTAAGTATTAATCCCTCGTGGTATTAATATTGCTTTTGTCGCTAATAAATACTGAATTTAATGTTATCTTAAAGAATATTCATAATCATTTCAAGAATGCTACGATAAGTTTCAAAGTGAGGGAAATGGGTTCTTAATGCTTATTCTGCAGCAAATTATTTCAACAAAGGGTTGCATGCTGCCAACTCTTCTACAACCACATCGAGCCATGATTCTTTGCAACAGTATTCTTTGCAGGCGGTGCCTAAGCCTAAATAGGCAACCTATACTACAAGTGGTATAGTGACAAGAACATTTCATTGAATGTTTGGTAAGATACGGGATAAGATATGGAATCATTCATCACAAATTTTGGTGGTCGAATCAAACAATCACTTCTGATATCTGCGACTACTTTCGAAGCAAAACAGTCCCTTTAATCAGGATAATGATTGATTCCACACCTGCGTGCGCGCGTGTTTGTGTGTGTGTGTGTGTGTGTGTGTGTGTGTGTCTGTGTGTCTGTGTGTGTGTAAGTAGGTAGGTTTGTATGTATAACGTGCTTTTTGTTTAATTTCCGCCAGCCAAATCTTCTAACAAGGCCTTAGCTGGCTCGTAGCTATAGTAAAAGACACCTAAGGCATCTCGTTGTAGGACTCAACCCAAAACCACGGAGGTGAGCTTCTTAAGCATTCTACCATGCTAACTCTTAAGATTACATACTCTCTCTCTCTCTCTCTCTCCCTCTCTCTCTCTCATACACACACACACACACACGCACACTCGCGCGCGCGTGCACTAACACGGACACAGATACATATGTATACACAGAGGCATCTCTCTGTAAATATATCAAGTCAGAAAAACAAGATATACCTCTATACGTACACGCACGCGCACTCACACATTCATATATATTTCTGTGCAATATATATATATAAATAAATGCATATAAATATGCATGTATATATATACACACACACACACACACACATACACACACGTGTTGCACATGCAACATTAAACTAATATGCGACATATATGGGAACAGCCTTTCTTTTATGCAGATTTCAAGAAATCTACAACAATGTTCAAGTCAAGTTTTAACTATTTTGTTTTAGGTTTTCGTATTTTCTTATTAGCTTTTAACGGTTGGTTTGGAATATATCCAACGTTTCCAGACATTCTCAGTCTCATCTCCATGAATTAAATACATTTGGCTTATATGTTGCTTCATATATACAAGTTGAATCGTAATGATTTTCCCGTCGAAGGTATATTGATTGTAAAACTGAAAGTTGCAGACTTCGGGACATTAACAGCTACATTGCCCACACTAGTACAACACTCTCAAGTAGGCTCACCATGCACAAGCAACATTAAACCAACACATAACATTTGAGCACACACTAAAAAAACCCCCCAAAAAACAACATAATTAAACAAGGACATACTAGAGGGGAATACTTACGATATAAAATTCAACAACGATTAACTACTGGAACTATACTTATACTGCGTTCCAATACCAAAATTAACGAGGAAACTTACACATCAAAAACTTAGTGGTCAAATATTGACCGTGACAGTCAAATCAACATGTGGTTGCTGACGCATGAAGCCAGCGGTCAAGTCTATATGAATTCAATGGTACATATAAGTAACAAAACAGACACTAAAATATATTTAATTGGTGAAAATGCGACTGAAAATCTGGAAACATCGGGTATGAGTATAAGAACACTATTATGCGTAACCAACTATAAGAAAATAAGAAAATATGAAATAAGAAAGGATGAAGAATTTAAACTTGAATATAGTCGAAGGCGTGACTGTATAGCATGACTGTGTGATAAGAAGATTCCAGGTTCGGTCCATGGTATCTTAGGCAGGTGTCTTTTACTATTATGGCCTTGGGTTAACCAAAGCTTTGTGAGTGGGTTTAATACACAGAAAGTAAAATCATTATATATATGAGTGTGTGTATGTGTGTGTGTGTGTGTGTGTGTGTTTGTTCTTCGCTACCGCTTGACATCTGGCGTTCGTGTGTTAACGTCCTTGTAACTTAGCGGTTCGACAAAAGGGAAAGATAGAACAAGTACCAGAGTTTTAAAAAATAGTAACGGGATTGATTCATTTGATTAAAATTGTTCATGACGATGCCCCAGCATGGCCGCCATTAAATGACTGAATCAGTAGGTATAAGATGGAAGATAGTCGTGTATCTAATGAAACACACACACACACACACACACACACACACACAACTTCAGTGTTAACTGTCGGGAAAAAAAGAGTTCTCAGCATTATATAAGAGGTTAGTAATATTTTATTCAAGTCAGTGCGGCGAGCTGGCAGAAACGTTAGCACGCCGGGCAAACTGCCTAGCAGTCTGCCGTAACGTTCTGAGTTCGAATTCCGCCGAGATCGACTTTGCCTTTCATCCTTTCGGGGTTGATGAAACAAGTACCAGTTACGCACTGGAGTCGATGTAATCGACTTAATTCGTTTGTCTGTCCTTGTTTGTCCCCCTCTATGTTCAGTCCCCTGTGGGCAATAAAGAAATAAATATTTTATTCAGGTCAGTCAGTCCGTCGCTACTCTGGAATCATCAGGCAAGTTACAACTTTCCGGATGACCAAGTAAATAAACAAGGAAAACTCCTGCGTAACAAGAGGTCAGCTCAACCAAAATACAAATATTGCACGCACATGCACACACACACACATATGCAACAAGGTGCGCTAAGCATAGTAAAACAGGCTGTAAAAAATAATAAAATGTTATCATCTTTATAGAATATCAAGAGTTTATTTCTCTGAGTGAAAAACAGATTGATTGGTGCATGCATATGAAGTAGAATGTACGCGAGTATAATGGGCTTTCAATACAGAAGACTGGTGAAGACAAGACAGAAATGAAATAAGTATGGTTCGCTGGATGTGTAACATTAGGCGGTGTATTGATGAGAATGTGTATATATATAAGAGAAATCAGTTATTGAGTGTAAGACAGAATAATCTACTGGTATGGATTTATGACATGCATTTGAAGCTGAAAATTGTATAAAAAATGCTGTAAACTCTAGGAGACAATCCTCTTCTGCTGGTGTCACGGTAAAATGTACCCGCGGTAAACTTATTAGCAAACCAGTGAAGAAAACATAAAACGAAGTCTTCTCTTCTTGAGGATGCAATTACCTCTCTGGTGCTAGTGACATGATTTAATGCACTCAGTGTATTTTTAAATGGTTTGGTCAGTGGAAAGAACACAGAATCAAGAAGACCCATTGTGTTACTGAGGACTTGACAACCTCTCGAATGCTCGTACTATGATAAAACGCACTCAATAGTAGAACACCAAGCCAAAACTGAAACATACAAACCTCTATGAGACAGTGACACCAAATAAAAACTGAATTAGATCGCAACGGTCAGTTCAACCGATGTCAACTGCTAGTGATGAGGACATTATGTGTTGGTGTATATGTATGCTTAGATGTGTGTGTTTGTAAACATACATATTTATGTACAAACATAATCTACAAGCACACACAGGCTTCCCCATACATGTGTATGTATGAGTATATGTGAGTGTGCACGCGTGTGTGATGTAAGGAGACGTGTGGTAGTTTGCGTCGTCGAGAATGCATTGATTGGAGGAAAATAACAGAAAGAGCAGAATGTTGCCGTGATGCTTAGCGTTTCCAAAATTTCGACAGAATCTTTCAAGAATGAAATGATTTGGAGAAAGGTACAAACGGAATGGTTTGACAGCCTCTGTGTATGAACGACGGACAACAATTGCTGGGGAACGCAAAGCAAAGTGAACATTCGTAAGTAGACAGGTAATGGTGGGAAGAGAAACTGGCGAAAGAGGGAGAAGTAAAGGGAAATTGAAGAGGAAGGGATGAAGGCGAAGTGGAGGGGAAAATTGCAGTGAATATGTAAAGATGTTTAGGCGTTGGATAAAATGTCGTTCAGTATTTATTCCTGATCTCTTGAATTCAAGTTTCAAATCCTGTTTATATCTACAACTTTGACCTTCGTTAGTTTGAGGTGAGTTGACAAATAAAGTAACAGCCAAATACTCCGGTCGATTATTTTCTTTCTTCCTTTCTTTCCTTCTTTCTTTCCTTACCCCCCCCCCACTCTCTCTCTCTTTCTCTTTCTTGGAATTGGCTACATTCTAACATCAGGACGGTCGAGCGAGACCATTTCATTGATAAAAATTGATCGAGGACCTTGCAATCTCGCCTTGTAGGAAGCTAATGTTACTGGAACAAGCTAAATAAAGATCAATATGCAATAGTGCACGTAATGGGAATAATAATAGTAATAATAAAAATAATAATAATATAATAATAATAATAATAATATAATAATAATAATAATAATAATAATAATAATGATGATGATGATAATAATAATGATAATAATGATAATAATAATAATAATAATAATAATAATAATAATAATAATAATAATAATAATAATAATACAGTGATAATGGTCGGTGGGGATGCAACCTAGAGTAAAAATTTACAAGTAAAACGACTATTTGGCCAGTAATCGAATTTTACGCTGTGTAATATTTAAGCTGCTTGAAAGACATTTCATACGCCAATTACTTGTAAAATAAAAGTGAATGTTACGACTTAAAACAGAAAATAGTTTCAAGCGTAAAGTGATATACCGGTAAACAATAAACCGTGTAACCTTTGCATCACGGGCAGTTTAGAATTGCTTCTGAATAAAATTCAAATCCTCAGCTGACACTTCTAAAGAATATTCTCTTCCCAACCTAACAAAAACCATTTCAAAACAGCTTCAAATATTTAGAGCCACTCATATAACGCCAATTTTTTTTTTTTAGCATTCTGATCTTCATTTTCATCTTTATTGTCAACATTATTTCAATCCCTTGCAGCAAAACGATAAATTAAATTCAATGCACATAAACGTTCAGTTTAAAGCATCTTCGCGGTACAATTCCAAGCCATCCTTAAGTTGCATAATAAAGATACAGAAACCCGAGAATTGTTATAGGAACAGGGAAATTACTACGAGTGTATATATCATGAGCTTGTGTGTGTCCTTAATAGAAGCTAGTAGATGTAAAAGTGTAGTGCTTAGATGCGAACGATTTGTAAGATCCATCATAAATATCCCAAAACACACATTTAGTTTCTCATATATTTTTACTGACTACCACTAACATATTTTATCCATGAGTGTTTGCGTTTATCTGTGTATGTGTCCGTGTATGTGTGTGTGGGGGGGGGGGTGCATACTGTGTAGATAATTTCAAATCTTTAGCTCTTTTTATGTTTCCGTAAATGGGAGTAGATGCGGAATAGTCGCGTGCGAGGAGCGTGGGGAATGGTTAAAAGATTGTCCAAAAAGTACTTCCGAAGGAAATAAAACACTTAAAAAAGGAAAACAAAAACCCACTTATGATCCATCCAGAGTAATGCTTGAATTTAGAGCAGTAACTCTACTTAGTCTGTGCAGAACAATGTTTAGAATAAAATCTAATGGAATATAAAAATTTAAAATATAAAATATATCAATTATTGTTGTAAATACTCAGTATATTCATCATAACACTCATTTGCCAAAGCACACACACACACACTTACACACACACACACACATACACACACACACACATACACACACACAAACTTGTGAAAGCGATATTCATTTATAGTATAAAGTGAATTGATGGATGGTATCTCAATTACAAATACAGCTTAGCATCTTTTTTACTGCCTTGGACTCAAACTAGGGTTAGGATTAGGGTTTTAATTATAAATGTTAAGGCCTTTAAAAAAATCTGTCTATTGACTTTTGTGATTAACATATTTAAATTGGCGATATTAAGAACTTGTGTTACTAAATGGTGGCTTGTTAGATTTGTGTACATTTTAACCAGTATGACATAGATGCGCCTCTCTTTTCTATATATATTTTCGCTCTTCGTGTACTTATATAAAGAAGATCGTTCAACTGAATAATCAATAAGCAGACAAAAATAAAGTATATTTACAAACCACTGAACCATTCATTATAATGCTCTCTAATCCACAAATAAACACGCAAAATGCGCCACTTAATTCTTGGAATACGTGAATGGTGATAAAAGATTTCTCCAAAATTCCACAATATAATTACACATTTAAATTTCATCACTACGCAGCCAATCTCCATTTCTTTATGAAATTATTATATTAGTCGATGTTGGCTACACTGAGTTCAGTACGAATATTATCAATGAAATGCTTAATTTTGTTTGAATTATGCATTTTCAGAACACATTTGCCCCTTTCTTTCCTTCTGCTACAGTTCTACAAAGGAACTACACGTACTTATATAAGTATAAATTTTAATCCAACATGACCTCTAGTTAAGAATGAAACAAGCTGCACATTCGTAGCTTACGACTTGAAAACACATTTTCTATGTCATTCCGTTATTTCAACGTTAGATCCTTTCGTGATTTTGGGGTTTTACGTGTCTTTGTGTGTGTGTGTGTGTATATATATATATATATATATATATATATATATATAAATGTGCGTATGTGTGAATGTGTGTTTGTGCTTGTGTGTGTGTGTGTGTGTGTGTGTGTGTGTATGTGTGTGTGTGTGTGTGTGTGTGTGTGTGTGTGTGTATAAATGTGTCTATCTGTGTATACAAAATTTTTGATTTTAAATCGGCAGAAAGTTACAAAACCTAGTCAAGAGCAAGTGCTTCGTGCATAGAACTTATCGTGTACGAAACGCTAGGTCTTTGAGTCACTTTTGACCTACCGATCAGATATATAAAGAAAGTATATATACTCATGCTTCAGTTCTATTTCGTCTGTTTGTTCTGCCAAAAACGTGCGTGTGTTTTGAGACCATTTAAATATCTTTATCATAATTGATGTAACTCGAAAAAATTGAACATAGCAAATTTTATGTTCATGCCAATATATTGTGGAGTGTTCAGCACTTATTTCCGTTCAATGTAACCGCCAGAGTTCAATCCGTTTACGAAATGATGCGCATGTCTTAACTATTTCTCTCTTTTACATCTTACCCAATGCTCGCTTGATCGAAGCCATCGGTGAAACCACACAGAGTTGTGAGAAGTTGCTTTCGATATTGCTTCAACTGCGTCGTCCATAGCCAACAATGACACGGATTCAAATCTGGAGAGCTTAGAGGGGGCAGATATCTTTAGAGACAAACATGGGCAATTCTTTCTTCAAAAATTCTTGCACTCTTTTCGAAGAATAAGCGGGCGCGTAGTCCTGTACAAACAAGATTCTACTTGCATCATAATGCTTCCTAACCCAAGGCATCAAAACTTCTAAGATTTTGACATACTCTGCTGTGATGATTTTAAGAGCCGCTTCAATAAAATGAGGAGGTATCAATTTCCCATCACTTGCAACGGCTCCAAAAACCATTAAAGAAGCCGTTAAACAAGGACAGACAAACGGATTGAGTCGATTATATCGACCCCAGTGCGTAACTGGTACTTATTTAATCGACCCCGAAAGGATGAATGGCAAAGTCAACCTCGGCGGAATTTGAACTCATAACGTAACGGCAGACGAAATACCGCAAAGCATTTCGCCCGGCGTGCTAACGTTTCTGCCAGCTCGCCGCCTTCATAATCCTTTCTACTAAAGGCACAAGGCCTGAAAGTGGGGGAGGAGGATAGTCATTTATATTGACCCCAGTATGCGACTGGTACATTTTTCATCGACCCCCGAAAGATGAAAGGCATAATCGACCTTAATGGAATTTGAACACAGAGCATGAAGACGGGCGAAATACCTCTAAGCATTTTGCCCAGCGTGCTAACGATTCTGCCAGCTCGCCACCTTTATAATGATAATGATAATGTTTTCTTTATTTAACCACAAAAACTTTACAAAAAGATGAGGGCAGTACAGGACAACACAATACCATGCAATGAACTTAATTGACGGCCAAATTCGTCCTATAGGAGATAGAAGTCGTTTGGCATAAATCCACGTAAAAGTGTGTAAACAGTAAAATGACAGTTAAAAACCTAACAAATTCAGGCAAATAATTCCTCAAAAGGTGTTCGACTTTTGAGAGCTGCTCTTGGAAATACCATAAAATTACTGTCACCAAGTTCACTAGGTGCCTCTTCCCAGCCTCCTCCATCAATCTACAGACTCCTATTAAGAAGAAAACCGGTTCAGCCGGGCCACTCTTGCTTCTCTCATCCATATTTCATCAAATTTGCTGAGAGATGTAGTAATTCTCTTTAAATGCCTCACTTTCTTTTTCAAGGAAAAATTTTAAAAAGTTAATGAGTGCTTGGCCGAAGACGTACGTGTCTGTCTTCAATCCCATCAGCCTGGTCTACAAGACAATCTTTTTGACAAAGCCATCCGACAGATGAAAACTGCCTGTTCCTTCGGGCCATAGAAAAGATGGACTTAAATGACGGTCAGGTGGTAATATATGGTGGTGGCGATGTATGTGTTCGCCACTTTTGCCCGACGTTTCAGGATAGCTTTCTGTCGGAGTATTTCTAGTCGGGATGGGTGCCAACACATCACTTAGTTCCAGTTATTTACCACTGGGAGGTCTGAACCAAAATGGACCCCTACCAATTTATCCGGCCGTCCACCGCTTACCACACTATTAGACGTCGTGGACCAGCCCCACCACGTGCTGATCTGCCGAATTCTTGGTTGGTCTTTGCTCTTGACACCGCCTCGTAATCCCTTGGAGCAGTACCGATTATCTCAACAAGCTTACTATTCGATACTATGACAGTGGTATCATTCGCGTAGCACCGACACAATTCTTCTTCCATAATCTTGGTTGGCACCGGATGCCTCTCACTGTCTTTAGTTTCCTCAAGAGTCACTGCATACAGAAGAGACGAGACAGATTGTATGATACTGAACGGTTACCATATGTAGCTATTCAGTCTAATCAACCAGCAGATGTCGCTGTACATTGTGTTGTACATTGCTGCAACTCAGCCGCGGAAGGTGAGAAGAAAACCGGCTGCGATCTCAGCATCCACCAAATATTGGTAATCGACCTTATCGAATGCTTCTGATTTATCTGCGTTTATCAGAGTCCTACTCTTGCCAGGTTCCCTACCTACTCTCTCTGTGCGGTATCGGATATAAAAGCAAAATTCATTGAACAGATCATTCAAGCCAGGTGATTTTCTTCCGTGCAACGAACAATTACTTCCCGCATTTCTTTGATTATTATGGGCTTTTCTTCATACCCCGCCTTTCTTCTCAAGAGTTGTGGCGGGCTGTCGTGGAAGGTATTGAAATCCAACCAGAGTTCTGGCCCACTACTCGTTCCTGACAGCTGATCGAAATGCTGCCGAAAAGCCTTATACATCTGCCTTGGTCTTGATTAATTAACGCCTATTAAAACTATCATAACGAATTGTAACTTTGTTGCCACATTGCACCTCTGCCACTCGGACCCGTCGAACAACTTTAAAAATTGGCTGAATGCCAATCTGGCCAGGAACACGCCAATTGCAATGCCATTCCTAAGCACCTGTTCTAAGGTTATAAGCCTCCCTCTAATTAGCTTTCTTTATTGTTGCTGTCATACTGAACACTATCGATTCTATTCTAATTGTTCTTTTCTAATTAACGAATCCAATCACCGTAAGCTTGGAGTGTTGAAATCGATGCGTTCCGCTTCCAGTAATCCAATCTCTGCCAACGAAGACTACTTGATCGTACAGATCACAAATTTGTAGTCTGTGTAAGCCAACGATTTTAAAATGTGGACAACCTATGCTACTCCCATCTGCTAGTCTATAGAATGTTCTGTCTAGAAACGATCTGGATGGACCAAACCAATATGTCTATGTCCGCGTTGGCAGATTAAGGAAATTCAGTGAATACCTGTAGACAGTTGGAAACATTTGAGCAAGTTTGCGACGCTTTTGCCTATCAATTCCCACCCACGAATAATCCATGCATGCATTAAAGATCATATCTTGTCACTTGCAACACTACAAAGTAGAACTTTCCGAGGTAAACTTCCAGACACCTGCAGAAATTTGGCTGTTCCGACCCTGTCGGAATACATGCTGCTACTAGTCTTAAGGGAACCCCTTTGCTACAGCTCTCAGTTACCGTTTGGTTGCAAGAAGAAGACTCGTATTGTGAGATCCTGACTCTCCTGAACCAGCTCTTTCCTCCTATTCCGGATGACATGGAAATTAATACATTTAGCATGCACCAAAATAGTGTATGAAGGTATGTAAATCAGAAACTCTGGACTTGCTGATTGCCACCACATCTATATTTAGTGTCTTGCTTCCAAGAGACCCAAGACCACGTGATTTTACGCTGCCCATTCTGAATAAGGCTATTTTCGACAGAAGTGGAAAACGAGAAAGGACCACCAACCTTATTTCTTTGGAAGGGCAGCTGTTGTGGTTGTTTCCACAAAGTTCTTTTTATTGACATACCCTCCGAAGTTTCTTATTCCGTCAAGATATTTGTTTCTTTTTATTATGGCATTATGTTTTGAGATGTTTGGATAATTTTTGTGTGTTGGTTTGCTATTTGTTGACGTGATGAAATAATTCTGAGTAATGTCTCGGTGTTGACGTATATGTTTCATTAATTCTATGTTTGTATTTAAAGCAGCATAATTTGTTTCTTAGCAGTTGTCCTTGGTTTTGGTGTATAATGAGTTTCGCTGGGTTTGTGATGATGGTTGTGGTGATTGTGATGGTGATGTTATTAGTATTGGAGTTGTTGTTGTAGATGGTTTTCTTCCGTCCGCTGGCACCACCCAGCTTTTTTCTGTTGGCATGATTTTTCTCTTTCCTGTTTTTCTTTTTATTGTGTTGTTACTTTTTGCCATTTGTCTTTTTTTCCTCCATCGCCCTTCGCCACATGACGTCTGAATACTTCTAAGAGGGAGAGGCACTGTGGCGAAGAGGACCACTACTAACTAGCAGATGTTTACTTCTGAGGGCACACCGACAATCTTTATCCTTACTACCCTACGGCCAAAGTAGATTGGTATGAATACCAGTTCGTCCTTCCTTGGTGGTGTTGTGGAGTGCTTCCTTGCCTCATTCGGTAATATCACCCCTTCCCTACTTTATTTTTCTCCCCAGTGACATACATTTTGGTGGCCCAGGTCAGTCTGAGATACTTTTCTATTTGCTGTCCTATCGCATTTTCGGATTTTTATTCCTATT
Source organism: Octopus sinensis (assembly GCF_006345805.1). Classification (NCBI taxonomy): domain Eukaryota; kingdom Metazoa; phylum Mollusca; class Cephalopoda; order Octopoda; family Octopodidae; genus Octopus; species Octopus sinensis. The sequence goes on along the minus strand of NC_043016.1, from coordinate 4,793,582 downwards.
GTTCTGTAGGAATATTTCAGATTGGTCTCATGCAGTATAGGTTCTGGAATACTTAATTCTTCATTTCGTCTGATTCTCGTGTAAAATGTTTTAGTACTTGGAGTCTATGAGACGTTACTTTAACTACTCATTCTTGTTGTAAGTTGTTTGCGAACCCGGTAACTGTCTTGATTTATATTTGTGTTGCAGTTAATGACAGTGGTGATGATGGAGGAGGAGGTGGTGGTGGTGGGGATGGAATTTTAAACCCTGTTGAATTCGTAATTTGGTTGTCCTTGTTTCTGTTTTTCATGCTCATTATTCTTGCTGTTGTTTCGGTCGGCACTAGTGAGGGTAGGAGTGGTTGTAGTGAAATTATTTCTCACGTTTTTTCCTTTGTGTTGTTTTCATCGAGATTGTTGTTGTTATATTATTGTTGTTCATACATTTTCTGCTACCATGTTGTAAAGTGGGATATTAGTAATATATTGGTCGGTATTGGCTACTGGAACGGCTAACTACCTTCTGAATGTGCGAAGCCGTATTGCTCTTTTGAAAAAGAAAACGTAACTCCGCTACAAAAATCAAAAATTTCAAATAGCCAACAATTCTCAGATGATACTGGTTGGCTTAATAACAAAATGGTGCAGCAAAAACGAATATCACTTTCTACAAGCAAAAACAATATCAGTAACAACTTACGAGCTCCAAAACGATGTCTTGCTCTTGCATTCAAATTTTGGCGCGAGGCCAGCAATTTTAGGGGAAAAGGTTAGTCGATTATATCATACTTCACTGGTATTTTATTTTATCCGCCCCAAAGGATGTAAGGCACAGTTGACTTCGGCAGAATTTGAGCTCTAACGATTCTGTAAGTTTACTCTCTCAATAATAATAATAATAATAATAATAATAATAAAAGATGGGCTATAGCAGATATTCTGCTCCACACCACAGATTTGCTTGTCAGTTGTTTGACCATAACCAGTTGAGCATGTCCCTTGGTGGCTGACGATATGTGCATCTCTGATCACGAGCAGAAGTAATGGGGGAGCATCATAGCCATGTGTTGAGAGGGATTCTTTGGGGTTTGGATAATTCACCTCTGGAAATACGGGTGTTTCGTTCAACATCCTTAAACAATCCTTATTCAGGGAGTTTTTGAGCGGGATAAGCTACTCGACCAGAAGAACCGTCTAACTGGGCCCCAACTGCAAGGTCATGTACTGTTTATCTTGATACGATATCACCATGTCACGCACATATGGTTGTGATTCATTGCCTGGTGTACCCCTATCAGACGGGTAGTCATGATGAGTATACTGGGCTTCGTATATTTTACCCCAGTGTCACTTTGATGGCATGCACTGCTCTCTCACTCAGTAATAATAATAATAATAATAATAATAATAGATTCAAACTTTGGCATCAGGGCAGAATTTTACTAGTAGAAGGTTAGTCGATTTAATACACTCGGTACTCGTCTAGCATTGTATTTTATCGACTCCTAAGGACAGAGGGTAAAACCAACTTTGATGAGCGTAGAGAGGAGTGGGGGATGTTGTTAGGCCTTTTCTGCGATGCGCTAAAGATTCTGCAATTTCGCTGCCTCAACAACAACAGCAGCAAGAAAAACAACAACGATAATATAATAATAATAATAATAATAATAATAATAATAATAATAATATAATAAATAATAATAATCTCGGCGAAAGAATTTGACAAGCTCAGAAACTATAAAGACCTGCTCATTGAAATTGAGAAAATGTGGCATCTCAAGGCGGTTACAATACCAGTGATCGTAGGAGCACTAGGAATGATCAAGAAGGGAACCGAAAATTATATGAGAATGATCCCAGGCTTACCATCCCTGCAAGAAGTGCAAAAGATTGTCTTAACTGGTACATCACACGTATTGAGAAGAGCATTGTCGATGTGAGAACTATTACTACCCATGTATTTTAATTTAACTTTAAAAAAAAAATAATAATAAATGAATGAACTATTGAGTTTAGTTTAATGGCCTACCAATGTATACTATGAGTTTCTTTGCCCTAGGAGTCGGGAAGACACTCGGCAAGAAATGGAAGCAAATTTGAAAGAAGAAGAAAAAATAATAATAAAACTTGAACATGAGAGCCATAAAATAAATCAATATGTCTTTTAAACAGCAAAGCTATTTAGGAAAAAATATGTTTTACAATAACAATGACTTTGCGCTAAATTAGAGAAAAATCGTTACCACGAGAAATAAAAAGGAGATTGAATGAAGTTATGAAGCATGTGTGAATGTGAGTGTGGCTGTCAATGTGTGCGTGCACACGTGTGTGTGAGTGTGTGTGTGTATACATAGAGAGAGAGAGAGAGCGAGAGAGAGAGAGAACGAACCAAACAGACAGAGATAAATAGATAGATAGACAAACAGACGGATATATATATATATATATAGAGAGAGAGAGAGAGAGAGAGAGAGACAGAGAGAGAGAGAGAGAGAGAGAGGGGAGAGAGAGAGAGAGGGTGAGAGAGAGAGAGAGAGAGAGAACGAACCAAAAAGAGATAAATGATAGATAGACACAAACAGACGGATATATATATATATATACATAGAGAGAGAGAGAGAGAGAGAGAGAGAAAGATTGAGAGAGAGAGAGATTACACTGAACGCTAAAAACTATTTTGACAATTCTAGTTTTAAATGCGCCTTGACTAATTAGAATAATAACAAACTTTATAAAAAGTAACTTTTAAAGAGAGAATTATCTACAGCAGCATTATTATCATCAACATCGTCATCGTTGTCATCATCATAATGATAATAATAATAGTTTTTCTTTCTACTAGAGGCACAAGGCCTGACATTTTGTAAGTCGATTACATCGATCCCGATGTTCAACTGTTATTTATTTTACGAACCCCAGAATGTCAAAAGGCAAGGTCGACTTCAGCGACAATAATTCTTTCAAATTTTGACACAAAGCCAGCAGTTTCAAAACTGTTGGTCGTGTGAGAGGAGACAAAGTCGATATCATGGAGCCTAGCACTAGGCTGGGGAGGCACATGGCCTCGTGGTTAGAGCAGCAGACTCGCGGTCGAGGGATCGCGAGTTCGAATCTCAGACCGGGCGATGTGTGTGTTTATGAGCGAAACACTTAAGCTCCACGCGGCTCCGGCAGAAGGTAATGGCGAAACTTCTGCTGATTCTTTCGCCACTACTTTCTCTCACTCTTTCTTCCTGCACTTTGCAGCTCACCTGCGACGGACCGGCGTCCCGTTCAGGTGGGGAACCTATACGCTAAACAGGCCCTTATGAGCCAGGCATGGCTCGAGAAGGAACAAACAACAAAAATAACACTAGGCTGATACTTCAATTTACTGACCCTGGGGGAAAGAAAGTTAAAGTTACGTCTATGGAATCATGACGCTTTTCATCCCTCCGATTCGATAAAAATAAATTTTCTTTTGTTTCATAATGTAGAGAAAAATAACGGTAAAACGGTTCCCAGTGGCGGAGAACAACTGAGAGTTAAACCTGGAACCCTAACTGTCAAAGGAAAATACCTTCTCTTTTTAATTTTCGCATTTCATTGGTGCTCAGCCTACGGTACCAGCAGGTTATATTTTGCCTACCATCCGGTAACACTGCCAAAGCAAATGACAATTCTGAAATTTGTTCATAATCCCCAGCCAGTCATCCATTCGGAAGAGGCTTCTTCGATTTTCAAACATCGTCACTTACACCCATAATAATGTGTCTTATTTATTTTATTTTAGCGCAAGAGCAAATGATGAGGAACACTACAGAATAAACACACACAATAGAGGGAATGATACAAGTGGGGAATGAAGAGATGTGCTACTACAATCTATGCATTGAGAGATAGCAGCTTCCTAGAGCTAATTGCTAATTAGAGAACTCTACAAATCCTGGAATACCTTGAGAACAGAACCAAAAAATAAACTGTCTGCCAGTTGTTACCTGAATTTTCATCCGCACATTCAGAGTTCAACCAGGTTTTACTCTCTACCTATAGCAACTTTTCGTCAAAGTCCCCTTCACAATCTTTTTAAGTGATAAGGAGTTAAGGGTTAGACATATTTATTCAATCGTTTTCATTCGTGAATACCATACGATATTTTTGCCATAGCCACTACGGAGTGGAAAACCGCCAATCTTTCCTTGCCCAAGGAAAATCTTGTGTGTAAATCTGTTGCCATATGTGCTCTCATAATGTTAATTATGACGAACGGAGAAGTGAAGTATCAGCTAAGCCAGTTTGATAAACTTTTATATAGCAATGGTCTTCATGGTATATTTTTATCGATTATTCATTGGAAGAATAGGCAGCCCAATTGATCCTCCCTTCTACCGGTTCTGGTGGAAGCGAAAAAAGGTGTCATCAAACCGGAGTCATGTCCTCAATGCTTACAACACAGGGCACACCTCTAAAGGCATCCAGATTTGTGCTTGTTAATCCTGGCGACTAAATAAAAAGATCATATGCTACGAAACAATTAGAAATTCGAACACAAGGAGCCAAAACAAATATCAATAAATATCACATACGATGTTCAAACAATTCAGTCAATCATCACTTGGGTTGTTGGTGTATTTATCGACCGCAGAAAGTGGAAAGCCAAAGTTGACTTCAGCGGGTATGAACTTTAAACGCAAGAAAGCGGAACAAATGGTGCAAAGTATATCATTCGACTCTTAAATACTCCTAATTTGTTGCCTGAAGAACAGATCTATATGCAGTCAGCAATGGTCGTCACTAATGACTAGATACTGAAATGATACACTGTTAGAGTACACACACACACACACACACACACACATACACACACACACACACACACAGACAGATAGACATAGATAAATAGATAGATAGTTAGAGATAGATAGATAGATAGATAGATAGATAGATAGATAGATAGATAGATAGATAGATAGATAGATAGATAGATAGATACAGGCGTAGACGTGGCTGTGTGGTAAGAAGTTTACTTCCCAACCACATGGTCCTAAGATCAGTCCCATGGCGCATCACCTTGGGCAAGTGTCTTCAACTATAACCTCGGGCGGACCATAACCTTGTGAGTGGATTTGGGAGACGAGAAATGGAGTACCGTGTGTATATATATAGTATATATTTTATTATATATATAGATATCGATTGAGAATTCATGGAAGAAGTTTCGTGGGAATATGTGGATTTCACAAGCGGTCCCCAACAATCTCTGACTTCGCCTGTCTCTGCGGCCCCTTCCATCTGTCCTTCTGCAACGGCGCTTGCGGTGGTTTGGCCAAGCATGTAGGCGTCCGGTGGGTGAACTGAGCCGTGATGTCCTTCTCCCAACTTCACTTCCCAACTGGCGGAAACACGCGGTCGGGCAGCTGAAGACCTGGGTTACAACGATTAAGGAGGACCTCTCTGTGCTCACGGGACCGCAGGTGGTCGGCCTGCGCTGATGGAACCGTGACTGGCTCGCAATCTCCAGTGAACTGGCGCAGGACCGTCGTGCGTGGGCTGCCATGGTTCGAGATGCCTCGACGGTGGTAGAAGAAGCCGACTCAACCCGCCCAGAGTAAATGTCGTTACAAGTACAAGTATATATATATATATATATATATATATACACATACATACATACATACATACATACATACATACATACATACATACATATTGTTGCTATTATATTTCGTTTTTTGATTTGGTTTGCAAGATTCTTTATATGAGTTCGTGTGTTGAAGCATTTTCTGTTGTGTCTGGGGAAAGTCATTTTCTTTTTGTGCCTTATAATATAACACATTCACCGGTAAAATTTCCACTTATTTCTTGTTTTTATTTTCCATAATTTTCGTTGTGTCTTGCAGCCTTTTCAATAGCCTTGACTCTTGAACTATTCAAACTAGTGAAAAGGTTTGCTAGACGCAACGAAAATTTTAAGAAAATAAAGTATAAAAAAAAAGTGGAAAAATTTTATAAGGCACAAAAAGAAAATGACTCTCCCTAGACACAACAGAATGTTGCTATTATTATCATATATATACATATACATATACTAATACATTTGTTGTTTGTACACCAGCTGCCTTCGTCTTTTGTTTATTTTCGTAAACTTTCCCTGTATATATATATATATATATATAGACATATCGTTGCCATTATGCAAAATTGTTGTAAGTCCAAAACGTTACTTTTTCAGAAAACGAAAAAATAGTTTCACCATTCCATAGCAAAATCTTTATACTGCATTTTAACAATTTTTAATATCTTAGCATCTGAAGAAGCTGTAGACACGATAGTTTGACCAAAAAAGCAGCTATTGCAAGCAAAAGTAAATATTGAAAAAGAAACGCATTTGGCCATAATTGGATATACGTCAGTTTAACATTTTATTGTATATATATATATATATATATATATATATATATATATATATATATGTAGGTCCGGGTTGATTCGGGTTTAACCAC
>NC_043016.1:4782119-4784619 GCF_006345805.1 Octopus sinensis | reverse complement strand
TATTTCTATTTGTGAAATTAAATACTTGATAAATTGAACTTAAGTGCAAGTGCTGCATAAACAAATACTTAGCATCATAATGACGTCCGAAGATTATATATACAAATACTGAACGACACAGCGAAGTCCAGGAGCTACATTTACATAGACTTTGTACTTAACGACTTGGCGAAGTTTGGGTGTTGTATAGACAAAAAATGTTTATATATGTGAAGGCGTTGTCATACAGGTTAGTGTATTCGGCTCATCGTCATAAGGCAGCGAGTTCGTTTCCTGGCAGCTTGTTGTGTCCTTGAGCAAGATTCTTTATTCCACATTGCTCCACTCCACTCAGCTGACAAAAATGTGTTCTACCTGTATTTCAAAGGACCAGCCTTGGTCACATTCGGTGTGTCATGATGTATTCTCCCCGAGAACTAGATTAAAAGCACGCGTGTTTGTGGAGTGCTCAACCACTTCCATGTTAATTACATGAGTAGGGCTGTACGGTTGCTCATATCAACTGGAACACTCGTCGTCGTAACCGACGGAGAGCCAGGTCACTTCTTACCAAGTGATATCAAGTAATTCCTGGTATCAGATACACAAACAATTTATATTTAATGACATTACAAAGTCCACGGTTTATATATACAAATTCTTTACTCGCATTATTTACGCGTTATTCTGTCTATTGGAATCACAATACCTTTTGGGGAAATTTTGGGGAAGAGTTATAGTCGATTACATCGGCCCCCAGCGCTCAACTGGTACCTATTTTATCGCCCCCGAAAGCATAAAAGGTAAAGTTGACCTCAGTGGACGGAATTCGATCTCAGAACGTAAAGTCGGAAGAAATGCCGCTAAATATTTTATCCGGTGTGCTAGCGATTCTGCCAGCTCACAGTCTTTTTTAGATACAATAAGACAACTCAACGATCGAGCTTCAAACACAATGATTTAATCTACTAGCAAAGAAAAAAAAAACAAAAACAATTTTACTAAAGCGTAACTACATAACTGGGATCTTTTCGGTTAGAACGGCAGTTTTTAACATAATTTCTAGGTAACTAAAAATTTTTAACTTCGTATACTGGTAGAATGTGTTTATAAAACATCTTTTTCTCTTGGCTTTATTGAGAAAATTCTATGTTTGTAAGATATTTGTTGTTTTTTTCTTCAAATTTCTGCAATTTCAACCAATCACTGACGTCTATTGAGGTAAAAAACATTCTGTGCCGTATGAATATGTCCCTCGTTTAAGAAACAGATTGGATTTATTGACATTTCTGAAGAAAAAAAGATACCCCCCCCCCTAACCCTAACCCTAAAAGAGATTGAAATGTAATAGATCGATACTAGGGTCATATTTATGGGTGACAGTTTCATATGACACCGCTAAAAAAGAACTGCCGTTCAAACCGAAAAGATCCCACCTTTGATGATATGTATGAGGAATTTGGTCAGACTTTGATGAAAGAATAATAACAATTAGACATTTTAAAAACTTGCTATACATGAATTAATATTTGCTTGTCCATGACTGCGGATAATTCAACTGAAAGACAATAAATAAGGAATCAAAGAGTTTGATGCAAGTTCATATGAAGTTATGATAACAGTGACGGTGGTAAAGCCATAGCAGCGTTGAAAGCAGCGTTGTTTCTTTACTATTTGGGGTGGATGTGGCTATGAATGCGCGGCTCTCTGTGTGTCTGTGTGTGTGTGTGTGTGTACTTAAACAGCTCGATGTCAGTCCTTGCTAAACCGTAGTGTCCCTTAGACAATGTTCTCTGTTATTTTTACGTTGGTAACGTGTGTGATACCAAGGATATAATGTCGCTATTAAGCAGAATTATATATTTCTTTATTGCCCACAAGGGGACAAACAAGGGCAGACAAAGGGATTAAGTCGATTACATCGACCCCAGTGCGTAACTGGTACTTTATTTATCGATCCCGAAAGGATGAAAGGCAAAGTCGACCTCGGTGGAATTTGAACTCAGAACGTAGCGACAGACGAAATACTGCTAAGCATTTCACCCGGCACGCTAACGTTTCTGTCAGTAATTTACGTTCATGATGTCAGCCTTATTTCAACACTAACTTAGTAAACCCGAGATCGAAGGCATTCTCGGGATCACAGTTCGGGTTTTTTTTTTTCTGTATCTATAGCTGTCTACAGTGTTCTTCACGACCTTCTTTTTGTAACAGGAAAAAGGTGTGTTACTGAGGAGAAATTAGATTATTATTTCTAGCAACTCTGATGACAGGGTACAATAGTAATGCTATTCCTTGTGTTTGATGGTTTAAGGCGGCAAGCTGGCAGAAACGTTAGCACGCCGGGCGAAATACGTAGCCGTATTTCGTTTGCCGTTACGTTCTGAGTTCAAATTCCGCCGAGGTCGACTTTGCCTTTCATCCTTTCGGGGTCGATTAAATAAGTACCAGTTACGCACTGGGGTCGATATAATCGACTTAATCCGTTTCTCTGTCCTTGTTTGTCCTCTCTGTGTTTAGC
>NC_043016.1:4774619-4777119 GCF_006345805.1 Octopus sinensis | reverse complement strand
TTGTAACTTTACAGCTTGTATTGTATACAATAAAGGGGTTTGCTGTGCATTTTTGATCCTTTAATCTTTGTTTATGAGGGTCCCTCGAACCTGAAGTACCCCGGGTACCTAAGGCAAAATCCATCTCTGAGATCAATATTATCAGCAAAACCCATTGAAGCCGGTGTCTCAGCTTGGTCCGCCTTTCAACCACTGAAACAATTTATTAATTACGAATATAAAGAACTCAATACTGGATACAAGAAACGTATGGGAAATATGATCGATCAAATTTAAGGTTTTACCCAGAAGGAAGGAGAAGTGGAGATGACCTTCGCAAGTCCTCAGATGAGACTGATGCGGTTGACATTCAGTGTAAACATTTGACGTGCACAGGAAAAACGTCAGCTTTGGAAGGGGAATTCCTGAGAGTGGACAACTCTAAGGAAGGAATGATAAGTAAAAACATGGTTATTGCTGGGGCTGTGTGTGTGTGTGACAGTTGAGGTGACGAAAGGAGAGCAGAGTAATAATGTATCGGAAGAGTTTGCATGATGTTGATGACTGGTGTGTGGATAGTTTTAGTGTAAAACCGATGCTGGATCATGAATAAGATTCTTTAAATGCTACATAATTGAAAGAAAAACCATATTACAAAGAATAAAGTCAAAGTGGCTTACCTCTGGGCAGATTAGCAGCTTCAGTGGTCTGTGGAGTTATAGGGGTATAGGCTGTAGTTGTAGCGTATACACTAGGTAGTAATTCCTGTAGATGGTCGGCAATCATTGATAAGTTGCGAACCACACCTTCCAGTATGGTAAAATTTTCACCCACCCTTCCGATTTCTTCCTTTTGTGTATTAACTTGATCCCGAATCGACCTGAGCGTTTGATGTTGTGATTCAAGAAGGCTGCGTGTGTCAAGCACATCGCCACTGAGTTTATTCAATCTCATGTCCAGTTCGAGGACCCGAGCCGAGTTATTTTCACGTTTCAAACCAAGCATTGCACTCATGGTCCCACTAGCCCCAGGGAAATCCTTCTCAAACTTTTTCAGACGATCTTCAACCATTCTGTTTACAGAAGCAAGTAAATCGTCACACCTGTACCTTCGCCGGCCCCTTCGACCTCTGCCATTCCTGGGACTTCTTGTACTCGACTCTAGAGTACATTGTCCAAAGAGAAGAAAAGCGGTGACTAGAATGCAGACAAATCGCAAGGTGAATGCCATATCTTATAATGGTTAATTTGTTGTTGGTGATGATGTATTTACGTGTATAATCACTTGCGAAAATTGATTGTTTTGTAAGTTTGTTTTACGTCAATACTTTTCGAAAGTTTAGGGGAAAATAATCCACATGTATGAACGCAGACAAGAGCTGATAAATATGTGTGTGTGTGTGTGTGTGTGTACGTGTATCTACTGCACGTGTTTCTGTGTATGTGTTCGTGTGTCAATTGCGTGCGTAATGTTGTATACGTATTATGTATGTACGTATAGATATTAAATTGCAGAAAATGTTGACTCTTCAAGTTTTAACTTGAGTTTCCAAATATATGTCTGTATATACAGCTGTATATGTTCAAGTAAGTATGTACAAATATTTATTTACAAATGTATACACAACGCGAGTTAGAATCGTTTTTCCGTGATTAACTTTATCGTTGGTAAGAAGATAAACTTGAAATATATGTATGTATATACGCAGCAAAAGTATAATATATGTTTGTAGGAGTATGTACTTATGAAGAAATATATTTGTTGTGATGAAAGAAAGATACGTATCTGTTTGACGTTTCGCTAAGAATTTCCGTAAAAACGAAAACAATCCGTATATTTATGTGTGACATATGTATATTGTAAATGAATCAGAGTCCAGCTACAAATTCCAGTTCGCTGCTTCGATAGTTTGACGCTTAATAAAAAAACATCATTACACGGGGTAAGAAAAAAAAAATAAGTGGATTTCTTGGAAGAAGAAAAGAAAAAAGTAAATTTTGGTAAAAATAGAAAAATTCTTGGTAAAAGTGAAAATCGCTAAAATTGTAAAATTTGGTAAACCCAACAAATTTGATAAACACAATATCTCAGTGAAAGAAGAGAAATTGCTAAACTTGGTAAATTTTTTTTTAAATTGGTAATAATTTCCTTAAAACTGTTAGAATTGGTAAAATTTGATAAATTGATGGTTTAAAATAGAAACAGTTTTGGTAGATTTAGTAAAATCTGACAATTTCTTGGTAAAAACCAAAACAGAGAAGACGAAGAGAAAATCTAACTTTTCTTCACGCGGTATTTCTCTGCCACTTCTGGATGGGTTGGTAGAATTTTTGATTTGTTCTTTGGCCTGCCTGTCCGCCTGTCCGCCTGCCTGCTTGCCTGTCTGCCTGCCTGCCTGCCTGCCTGTCTGCCTGCCTGCCTGCGTAGAGTATTTCTGTCACTCTATGTGCTCGTGTGTCTTGTATTACATTTCTATACGTTTGTGTTTCATTTGCTCTGTGTATATAATATCTGTGCATAT
>NC_043016.1:4757119-4767119 GCF_006345805.1 Octopus sinensis | reverse complement strand
TCCACAACGTGTGCCACCGTCTCGTTCCAAGTTCCACAAGCTCTACATTTTTCTGACGCATTCTCTCCATATATATTTTTTCTCAAGTTGTTTGTTTTTATCGCTTGATCTTGAGCTGCTACAATTAGACTCTATTTCTTTTTTTAATTGCCCCTTTTTTAACCAAGCCCAGGATTTTGTTCCACAAACATCTTCAGTGGCTCTCCAAAATGGCCATGCAGAGGTTTCGCTTCAATCTGTCTGACGTGCTCTCTTTGTATTTCGTTCTTGTCCTTTTCTCCTATCACGTGCTTCATCACCTGTTATTTATTCGCTCTCTTTACTAGATTTTCTGTGCTGCTCTGTAAATACTCCACTAGCCTTTTTCTTTCCATCTATACACATTCTTCTACTGCTATTTTCTACCCTGGTCCCTCATTATTATTATTATTATTATTATTATTATTATTATTATTATTATTATTATTATTATTATTATTATTATTATTATTGAGTGAGAGAGCAGTGCATGCCATCAAAGTGACACTGGGGTAAAATATACGAAGCCCAGTATACCCATCATGACTACTCGTCTGATAAAGGTACACCAGGCACATGCATCACAACCATATGTGCGCGACATGGTGATCTCATATCAAGATAAATAGCGCATGACCTTGCAGGTGGGGGCCAGTTAGAATTTTCTTCTGGTCGAGTAACCCATCCCGCTCAAAACGTCCCTGAATAAGGATTGTTTAAGGATATTGAATGAAAGACCCATGTTTCCAGACGTGGAATATTCAAACCTCCAACACATGGCTATGATGCTCCCCCACTGCTTCTGCTCGTGATCAGAGATGCACATATCGTCAGCCATTAAGGGACATGCTCAACTGGTTAAGGTCAAACAACTGACAAACAAATCTGTGGTATTGAGCAGAATATTTGCTGTAGCCCATCTTTTATACCAAGACAAAACAATGTACATGATAACACTTCAAATCAGCTAAGATCAGAAGCCATGACAGCCACTTTCTGGTACTGCTTCAGAGCATTATCATTATTATCATTATTATTATTATTATTATTATTAGTAGTAGTAGTAGTAGTAGTAGTAGTAGTAGTAGTAGTAGTAGTAGCAGCAGTAGCAGCAGCAGAAGCAGCAGCAGCAGCAGCAGCAGCAGCAGCAGTAGTAGTAGTAGTAGTAGTAGTAGTAGTAGTAGTAGTAGTAGTAGTATTCCAGTTTTGTTTCCATTTCCTGCCGAGTGTCTTCCAGACACCCAGGAGAAAGAAACGCATCGTATACATTGATACCACATTTAAAATAAATTATTCATTTACAGACTCAAGTTATGTGAACAAAGAAAGAAAGAAAGAAAAGAGAAAAAAGTAAGGAAGAACAAGAAAAAAATCGTTCTCACATCGATAATGCTCTCCTCAATATAATGACCTCCCGATTAAAACAATCTTTTGCACTTCTTGCATGGATGCCAAGCCAGAGATCATTTCTCAAATAATTTCCAGTTCCCTTTTTTGATCATTCCAAAAACTCTTACAATCACTGATATTGTAATCGCCTTGAGATGCCACATTCTTTTCGATTTCTATGAGCAAATCTTTATATTTTTTGAGCTTATCAAATTCTTTTGCCAAGCTCGTATGATCACCAGGAACACTCGTGCCAATCAATAAGCATATTTTATTAAAGGAAAGTTACATCTCTCTTAATTACATACATCCTCAGGCTGGTGTTTGTACCATTTGTCAACAGTTTTGATTTTATAATGCTGATATATTAACCAGAGTAGATATTAGCCAACTCTGTCATATCTCGAAATTATACACTATTGGTGCTAAAACCTTACACCCAGAGATTAGGTGGTCCACTGTTTCATTCTCATCGTTGCAGTATGGGTACTTTGGGTCAACTCCATTTTCATCCCTTCCGGCTCATTAAGTAATGATCTTGAGCAACTAAGATCAAGTCTTCTATCTTTACCTTTAGCCCTGAGCTTCGTAGCTACTGATAGGCGTGCTTCTGGTCAACATCAGTTTGTTTGCTATTGGCTACATATTCGCCGAACAGAGGTTTATGTTCCCACAGACCAGCCAGTTGTTCATGTGCATTTTTCTTTTTTCATTAGTTTCACCTTTGCAACAACAGTTTCTACACTTCCCTCAGGCTATTCAATAGCAAAGTTTTTATCTCCTTCAAGACAGAATAAAGCCTCTTACGCCTGTCGTGATTTTCAACAAGTTTTAGCTTCCAGTCATTTGTTGTTTCAAGATATTTGGCCAGTCCAATTGTGGTGATTTTCTAATAAATTTCAAATTGGACCAAGCCTCGACATTCTTGGCCTCTGGGGAGGTAAAAACGATCCACGTCTGCCTTCAAGTGACGCATCGTTTTACAACTCAGCAATTTATGCATTTTTCTATCAATTTTCTTTATTTCACTGATTGTCCATTTCAGCACGTTGAAGCTATAAGTAACAACTGAAATTGCTTAGGAATTTGTGACTAACATCTTGTTGTGTGCATTTAGATCAAATTTCAGGACTGCTCGAACTCTCCTAAAGCATTCCTTCCTGATCTTCTCTTTCATGCTTGCATGCTGATTACCAAAGCCTTCGTTTATTCTTTGATGTTAATAAGTTTGTGCCTGCTCAAGTTCTTTTATAACTATCTGAACATCTAACACGACTGAATGTGAGATCTTCGGTTTCGCTCTCTCAGAGTGGCCGTGGCACATTTATCAAAACCAAATTTTAATCCGATGTCATGTCCTCACTAAATACTTTCATAAAACGTTATCGGTCTTCAGGCTCATCATTGGCTTTGTCATGGAATTTTAAGCCATTCATAGAAAATAAATGGTTCATTTCCTTGTTGTAATTTTTATACCATTACACTGTTCTGTTAAGTTCACTTGCAAGGGGTATTATAAGAGCTATGCAGAAAATCAGAGGTGAAAGTGAGTCACCTTAGAAAATACCACAGTTGATGCTAATGCAGTGATATCATGGGAGATTCGTGTTTCACGAAGTTTGCAATTACGGGAGAAATGTTTAGCGACTTCAGGACCCATGAATGCAGTATATTATCAAAAATATTTTTGTAATCAATCTACGCAGAACTGAACTTTCTGCGCTTGTTATGACAGTTCTCAAGGATCATGCAATTACGAGTTGATCATTTTATCTATATGAGCATCGTCGGTACTCCTTTTGTTCAGTGCGGAAAATATTGTTCTCTTTCAAAAATACATGTTTTCTCCACCAGAATAGACGCTAAAATTTTACAACAGGTGGATAAACAGGTTATGGGTAGAAAGTTGTTTTTTTTTACTTTGGTTTCATTATTCTTTAGGAGTAGGTAAAAACGCTTGCTACCAAATCAAGCGTTTCTTTTTATGATTGATCATAATTCATTGGACGGCTGGACTAACTTTTTGTATATATTACTTGTTTCAGTCAAGACTGTGGTCTTGAAAGTTTTTAATCGAAGGAATCGACTCCTGTTCTTATTTTCATAAGCATCATACTTATTTTATCGGTCCTGATGTCGAACCGCTTAGTTACGTGGACGTAAACAAGCCAAAAGCAATTGTGCCTATACACACGTGCGCGCGTGCACGCATCTATATCTATCTATCTATCTGTGTGTGTGTGTTTTTTCTATCAATTTTCTTTATTTCACTGATAGTCCATTTCAGCACGTTGAAGCTATAAGTAACAACTGAAATTGCTTAGGAATTTGTGACTAACGTCTAGTTGTGTGCATTTAGATCAAATTTCAGGACTGCTCGAACTCTCCTAAAGCATTCCTTCCTGATCTTCTCTTTCATGCTTGCATGCTGATTACCGAAGCCTTCGTTTAATGATATTTATACAATACTTTATTCACTTAAACACGTCTCAAGTGACCTAACGAGTTGAATCCGGTGAGCTGACCCAGCAAAGTAACTCAGCGAATTATACAGAGCAGTTTGCATGCTTAAAATCGATGTATTAATCGATCGTTCAATCAGTCAATTTACGAAACAGTATCTCCCGAATCATTCGTATGTGAATACAGTATCATATGAATATAATGTTTTTTTTCTTTATTTCGTTACTAATATACTCCGTGATTAATACACCAAAAATACTAATTGGTGATAATCTTTGGATTTACAATTTGCACTTAACACACAGAATTAAAGCCTATGCGAATTACTATAATCTTGATTAGATAATCTTTTAACCGGGCTTCGTTTACGTGAAATACTCATGTATTCGCCTGAATTTTATTCAAGTCTTTTGCCTTCAATCTGTGTGTGTGTGTGTTTGTGTGTGTATGTGTTTGTGTGTGTGTATGTGTTTTTGTGTGTATGTGTGTGTGTTTGTGTGGTGTATGTGTTTGTGTGTGGTGTATGTGTTTGGTGTGTGTGTGTGGTGCGTGTGTGTGTGTGTGTGTGCGTGTGTACGTGTGTGTTGCGTGTGTGTGTGTGTGCGTGTACGTGGTGTGTGTGTTTGTGTGTGTGTGTGTGTGTTGGGTGGCGTGTGTGTGTGTGTGTGTGTGCGTGTACGTGTTGTTGTGGTTTGTGTGTGTGGTGTGTGGTTGTCGTGTGTGTGTGGGTGTGCGTGTACGTTGTGTGTGTGTGTTTGTGGGTGTGTGTGTGTGGGCGTGTTGTGTGTGTGTTGGTGTACGTGTGTGTGTGGTTTGTGTGTGTGTGTGTGTGTGTGTGTGTGCGTGCGTGTGTGTGCGTGTGTGTGTGTGTTTGTGTGTTTGTATGTGTTTGTGCGTTTGTGTGTGTGCGTGTGTGTGCGTGTGCGTGTTTGTGTGTTTGTGTGTGTGTGTGTGTGTGTGTGTGCATGCATGCGTGTGTACGTGTGTGAGCTTTCGTGTAAAATGAAGACAGTTTGCAGCCTCGAACCGTAGAACGTAGAACTGCTGGTCAGCTGAAAACATATTCTAGAAACGTATTCCCTATTTGTGTTATGCATGGATGAATGAAGATATATCAAAATTACTGACGCATGCTAACTGAATTTGTTATGCAAAACTGAAGTTATGATGTGTAACGTGGAAGTCGCTTCCACCAAACTTAAATCTTGAACTTAATACAAAACCTAACAGCAAGTTTAATATCAAGTGAAATGACTGAGTAATGTAGGGAAATTGGAAATGAAACATGCAGTTTCAGAAAAGGAACTCATACTTTAAAAGCCTTTACAACCTATATATATATATATATATACAATATGTTACATTACTCAGTAGTCAAGATAAAACTCTGAGTTTCAGATGCCGAAGTGGAAATCCACAACACCATCTCTTCGGTTATCTGGCTATTTGAAAACGTTATGAAAAAATACCGTTAAATAAAGGGAAATTACTCTGTATAACTCTGCTTGCCTGCGTACTTATACATCGCTCGCATTTTTCGTCATAAAAATTATATAAAAATACATAAAATATATATAAAAAATATATATAAAAATATATAATTCTTCTTGGAAAACATAACATAGAAAGCATGTTCTATCTGTTTTCTTTAGGGGACCAAAAACGTAACAGAAATTTAGTCACATGTGGGCATGATCCGAAAAGCTCTGTCCTTGTATTTAGACATGATCCGAAAAGCTCTGTCCTTGTATTTAGACATGTAGTAGGGTCTACATTGTATTTAGACATGTAGTAGGGTCTAAGCTTAGACCCTACTACATGTCTAAATACAAGGACAGAGCTTTTCGGATCATGCCCACATGTGACTAAATTTCTGTTACGTTTTTGGTCCCCTAAAGAAAAAGGATATAGAATATGCTTTCTATGTTATGTCCCAAGAAGAATTTATATATTTTTATATATATATTTTTTATATATTTTTTATGTATTTTTATATAATTTTTATGACGAAAAATGCGAGCGAGTATAAGTACGCAGGCAAGCAGAGTTATAACAGAGTAATTTCCCTTTATTTAACGGATTTTTCATAACGTTTTCAAATAGCCAGATAACCGAAGAGATGGTGTTGTGGATTTCCACTTCGGCATCTGAAACTCAGAGTTTTATCTTCACTACCGAGTAATGGAACATATTGTATAGATAAATTTCCTATATTACTAATATTGAGGTCTCTTTCTTTCTTTTGTTATCTTACCGTTTTATCAATATATATAAATATATTATATATATATATAATATATATATATATATATATATATTATATAGAAAAAACAAAACCACCTTTTGTCAATTCAAAATAAATAATTAAATTACACCATCTAGAAAATTACATATAATAGGAAAAAACTTTTCTATTATATGTAATTTTCTAGATGGTGTAATTTAATTATTCATTTTGAATTGATAAAAGTAGTTTTTTTCTAATATTTATATATATATTATAATGTGTGTAATTTAATTTAGTATTTCTAAATTGAATTCTTTTCCTTGTAGTTTGGATTTTATTCCCTTAAATAATAATAATTTATATATAATATATATATATATATATATATATAATATACTAGCATTATGACCCGTCGTTGCCGGGTCATAGTGCTAGTGCATGATATATGTGTATATATATGTGTACATATTACATGTACATCTATATATATACATCTACACATAAAATACAAAATACAAAGTTATATCTTGATATCGCTAGTGATAACAATATTCAAAATATATAACAGACTGGAATTGTTAGCCCGTCTCTTGTAATTTGATCAATTGTATCTTGTCCTCCATCTTGTATAGAAATGTGGCTACAATCCAGCCTACCTCAACTTCAGGGGAAGGGCATTTTTAATTTTTATCCAGCACGTCCTATGTCCCAGATATAAAGGTAAAAATAAAATATTTCCACTTTGCAAGTTCGAGTCGAGTACTCCCTTGCACGCTCCGTTGACTCAAACTTTGCTTCTATTGTGGCGAATTTACCGCCTCTGGTTAGATATCTTTCATAGTCGCACCAAGACACTTTTGAATGGTGCTTTCCTCCAGGTGTTCAAATCTTCTTTTTTCTCTACATTGTATACTTTATAGACAATAGTCTTTTCTTTAATTTAATTTTTTATTATCCATTTCTGCACGGTAATTTTATTTTTAATTTATTCCCATTCATGTGAAACCACTTATTCAAGTTCAAGTCATTGATGCAATTTTATACCAATTGCTATTTTTACTTTTGTTATGTTACGATTATATTATACTTTAGTTTGATTTTAATTATTACTTACTACATATAATTCAATTGTTATTATTATTTTTATGTTAAAGTGAAAGTATCTGACATAAATAGAGAAATGTTTTTGTTTCACTTTTAACACGTAAACTGAAATAGTGGAGAAGATATGATATTGCTATGGGCTCGCTCTAGGCAAGAAGTTGAACATTTTTTTGCCCATTAAACTACATGGACCCTAAGTAAGGCATGTGTAAAATTTGAATGAAATTGGTTGTGTAGTTCTCAAGTTTTAGGGAAACACACAGACAGACAGACAGACACACATTCTCAGTTTTATATATAGAGATATATATAATGTTGTTAAATGCTCGAAATGCAAAGACTTGATAAAAGGTCGTTTTTTATGTTATTTGTTTGTTTTCCATTTGTGTCTTTCGTTGTTCGAAAGAATAGTTCAATTTACACGTAGTCGTGCTTCGTACTTGTGTGTACACGTTTTGTGACGTCCTATGCCCACATGTGCATATATATATATATATTATATATATATATATATATATATATATATATTATATATATATATATATTATATACTAGTATGATATGTAAATATGTTACATATACGTAAGCATATATGCATATATATATATATATATATTTATCTCTCCATATATAAATGGCAAAATGTGGTGTGTCCTTTATACAAATCCACAATTTTTCAGCTAGAGAGCTCACACTTTCTATGGTCATTCAAAACCGTCCAAGGGTGGTCGTGTGCACATCTTTACATTTCCCCAGTTACCACGCAAAGTCATTAAAATCAATAGAAGTGACTTTTTTTGTGAATTTTCTATCCAAAATCCAATCAAAATGCCCGAAACTTGATACGCCAATGGGATGCCAGCAGCTGTATGTGATTGGTCGGAGATTTGGACAGTACTCGCGTGTATGTGTGCACACACGCAGCTGTATATGCATGCACTAGCACTGACCTGGCGTGTCGGGTCATAGTCATAGTGCTAGATAATATATATATATATATATATATATATATATAGATATATATATATATATATTATATATATATATATAGATATATATATATATATATAGATATAATATATATATATACTAGAGTATCGCCCGGCGTTGCTCGGGTTGTAAGGGAAATAACTATATAAGCATTTTTAGAGAGTTATAGCCAAAAAGTAGCAAAAAAATGCATTAAAAATTGAAAAAAAATTAAGGTAAATTTTTCTTTAAATCGTTGACACATCGTAGATATTTTTAGAGAGTTACTTCCCTTATATAAAGCGAAAAAAATGCATTAAAATGGAAAATATGATGGTATTTTTTTTAAAATCGTAGACTCATCGTAGACGCGCGCTAATACCCAGAAGGGCTCGTTTGTTATTCTGGGTAACTTTCTGTAAAATTATTAAATTTTGTTCAAACATCGCTATAGAAAATGGGTTATTAGCTAATATTCAATTGGGTATACAACAAAATTTTACGATTAGAATTTGTTATTCTGGGTAACTTTCGGTAAAATTATTAAAATTTTGTTCAAACATCGCTATAGAAAATGGGTTATTAGCTAATATTCAATTGGGTATACAACAAAATTTTACAATAGAATTTGTTATTCTGGGTAACTTTCTGTAAAATTATTAAAATTTTGTTCAAACATCGCTATAGAAAATGGGTTATTAGCTAATATTCAATTGGGTATATACAACAAAATTTACGATAGAATTGTTATTCTGGGTAACTTTCTGTAAAATTATTAAAATTTTGTTCAAACATCGCTATAGAAAATGGGTTATTAGCTAATATTCAATTGGGTATACAACAAAATTTTACGATAGAATTTGTTATTCTGGGTAACTTTCTGATACCCATAATAATATTTACGGCAAAATAGTCTTAATTTCATTTAAGGTTGTGGGAAATAACAAACTATCCTTTTTTCGGTTTGTTTACGTTTAGCGTAACAGTTCGTTTCTGCCGTAATGATTTCAAATAGGCTCATTCGAAAAAGTAAATAGAATAGTCTAAGGCTTTACTCTTCTGGGAAAGTCTGTGGCTTGGTCCAGTTTCTTCAGAAAAACTCACCGAAAGAAAACAGTTTTTAAAATTTTCACTCCATTCAGGTACCAATTCGTTTTCTTTATCGCTGTCGGATTCATGTTTTCCACTTTAATAGCTGCCAACTTGCAAAGACAAAGGAGGAGAAGGTGTGATGATAGCGTCAATGAAACAATTCGCTCCCTTTGTGTGTGTGTGCGTTTGCGTGTGGTGTAAACCAGACTAAGAAAAGCATTTGACACACACACCAGAATGTGAGTTTTCTGTAAATTTGCTTAATTGGAGTTTAAATTTTAAAAAACTGGACCTGGCATGACGCGATGCATTGTACTCTTAAAATTGCTAGGTAATTGTAATTGAAGAAATCCTATATTGTAGATTTGTATAACTCCCAAAGGGAGGCAGATAAAATCTGCCTTTTATAATAAGAGATATATAACATATATAATCATCTTCCTCCTCATCGTCATCATCTTCGCCACTGTTTTTAAGTCTATTTTCCCATGGCTTGCTGGAAAGGATTCCATGAAACTTTATTGATTTAAACGTTCAAATGGTTTTCTTGCCGAAATTCTTTATGTTTCAAATAATTGTTGAGATAGCGTGTGTTTGTTTTTTAATTCTTATTTTTATTCTACTGATGGTCATATAGCTGCTGAGCTACAGAACATTTGTTTCTCAAAGAAAGTGAACACTCCTTGAACAGTCCTTGTTTCTCCTTAAGTCTATTTGGAAATTGAACCGTTTTTTTCA
>NC_043016.1:4750871-4754519 GCF_006345805.1 Octopus sinensis | reverse complement strand
ACTCCCTAATATTATTATTATATATATATATATATATATATATATATATATATATATATATATATATAACTTAAATAGAGATAAAACCACTATTAGGCAACTCAAAACAGTGATAGACATAAACCAAAACATAAAAAACAAAAATAATATAATTAATATAATATATAATATATATATAAAATATATCATCATCATCATCATCATTTAGCATCCACCTTCCATGCTAGCATGGGTTGGATGGTTCAACTGGGGTCTGTGAAGCCAGAAGGCTGCATCAGGCCCAGTCTGATCTGGTAATGTTTCTACGGCTGGATGCCCTTCCTAACGCCAACCACTCCGTGAGTATAGTGGGTGCTTTTTACGTGCCACCGGCACAGGTGCCAGACGGAGCTGGCAAACGGCCATGGACGGATGGTGCTTTTTACGTGCCACTGGCATGGGGGCCAGGCGAGGTTGGCAATGGCCACGAATGGATGGTGCTACATGCCACCGGCACAGGGGCCAAGCGAGGCTGGCAACGGCCACGAACGGATGGTGCTTTTTACGTGCCTCCAGCACGGAGGCCAGTCGGGGCGGCACTGGCAATGGCCACGATCGGATGGTTCGCTTACTTGTCACCGGCACTGGTATCACAGCCGCAATTTCCATTGATGTTGATTGACTTCGATTTTGGTTCTGCTTTCTGATATCTGATTTGATTTGGTTTGATTTTGATTTTGATTTTGATTTTGATTTTCACTTGTCTCAACGGGTCTTCACAAGTGGAGTTCTGTGTCCCAAGAAGGAAAGGTATGTATAAGTCGACTGGCTACATACCAGGTAGAGGCCACGGGTTATGGTCTCACTAGTCTTGCTGGGTCTTCCCACGCATAGCATACTTCCATAGGTCTCGGTCTCTAGTCATTTCCTTGGTGAGACCTAAAGTTCCCTCCTCATTGCAGGAACCATAACCGTAGCTTCCATGTACGCCATGGAAGCCCCCATCATATCGTCCAACATACCCATTGAAGTCACCAGCCCAAAGAGAAGGTCCCTGTCGTTCGTCAATGAGGTGGTCTGCAGTAGGGTGTCATAGAAACGGTCTTTCTGTCCATCGGGTAGCCCTGGCTGAGGGGCATAGGCCGATATAATAGTTGCTAAACTATGATGGAGCACTAATCTAATCTTAAGTATTCTGTCACATACTCTGACTATACCTCGATTCCTATCTACCCATTTTTTCGGCGATAAGTATACCCACACCCCTGACCCCATCAGTATTCTCATCCCAGAAAATCTTGTACCTCTGTCCCTTGCCTGTGAGGAACCTAGCAGAACCTCCTCTCCACCTCACTTCTTGAATACAGCCCATATTTGACACACCTCCGTTCAAGCAATTCAACGATCTCTCCAGATCTGCCTTTCAGTGTGCCAACGTTGAGGGTGTGGGGAGGTATTGGCCCTAGTAGCGTCATGAACCTGAAAGAAAACTGCGTTTGGCAGGATCCA
The DNA here is from genome assembly GCF_006345805.1 of Octopus sinensis. Classification (NCBI taxonomy): domain Eukaryota; kingdom Metazoa; phylum Mollusca; class Cephalopoda; order Octopoda; family Octopodidae; genus Octopus; species Octopus sinensis. The sequence continues at coordinate 4,753,031 of NC_043016.1, read as the reverse complement.
TATACAAACAATAAAACTCAAGTTCAAACCACGTACACTACACTAACATATCTTGCAATGAATGACCACTACCTTTTATGGAAGGAGGTGGGGTGGTGTAAGACTTTGAAATGTACATGGGAGACAACAAGGATGAGAAAATTTAGGACTTCCTGTACTGGTGGAGGGGGTGCGAGGGCGAAAACTAGCAACCATGTACGCCATTCCTTTCTTGGAAAGGAATACTTACTTATTTGTAGGTATAAAATACCTAAATTTGAGAGAGAGATATTTTGCAGATTACGTGAGCTAAATTTATCTTAGCGATAAGGAGCTATAAAATTATAAATATATTTATTCTATATTTAACGAGACGTGAGGCTGATCGATAAAATTAGGGAGCGAGCTATAGGATTATATATATATTTAACACAAGACACGAGACATCAATATATAGAGATGAACTATAGAATTATATATATATATATAACACGAGGCGTGAGGCTGAAATAGACAAAGTCATAATATAATAGAGATAAACAGGGGTAACTAAAGATCAATCAATTGCCCAGAAATATTTCTGGTAGGTAGGGGCTGAATTAAATTAATATTGCTTAGCTGGAATTCCTTTTTCGGGCGAAGTTGACAATTTAAAATTTAAATTATTAAAATTTTAAATTTATATTTGTATTTACTTATATTATATTTAGCTTTTATATAATTTTTGGTTAGTTAAAGAAAAAGTCTAATTTATATTTAAATTTTATATTTTATATATATATTGTTATTATATTTATTTTTTTTTGTTATTTATGTATTGGTTTATGTCTATCACTGTTTGAGTTGCCTAATAGTGGTTTTATCTCTAATTTAATTTATAGTCATACTGTGAAATTTGATTTAACCCTAAATCTAATTTTTCCCTATAATTTTGGATATACTCCCTAATATTATTATTATATATATATATATATATATAATATACACTCTATACACACACACACAGACACACACACATATATATATATACATACATGCATAAATACACACATATGCATACAAACGCACAAACTTGGAATCAAAGGACCTCAAAGTTAACTTAGTGAAGACTAAAATACCAGTAAGTAGGCAGACAGGAACCCACTTCCATCAGGGAAATGGCTTTGCTTGAGAAGTAAAAAAAGGGAGTGAGAAAACTCTAACACAGTGTACCCAATGCAGACCATGGACCCCAAAAAAGTTTGTAGGGGTATTTTTGGCATGATAACAGAGAAAACAGATTTTGTATACGGTGGATGTGCAGGAGCAATAAACTCTAAAAGCACATGGGAAATAGATGTTTTCATATACACAGGAGGATCCCAAGAAGTTCAAGGCATACTTTCTGTTATCTAGGTGACCTACTTAGCAGTGGCGAAGAATAAGAAATAGTTGGAGTAAGTTTATATTACCTCTGTTGGCAACAAAATGCTTCTCTCTCAGACTGAAAGACAGACTGTATGGTGCTTGTGCATAATTGCAATGATACTTTGTAGTGAGACTGATGTCCTGAATACAGACGATCAGTGATGACTAAAAGACAAAAAAAATCAAGCAGGCTCCAGCTGGGGCACAGTGATGCATGGTGAACAGAATACAAATATATTGAGAGAAAATTTGGTCATAAAAGTAATTAGATGTAGAGTGCAAGAGAGAAGTGTGATGCATATCGATAAGGATAGCTGTGTAGAGAGAAAGGAAACCCCAGGAAAATGCGGGATAAGATGGTAAAGGCTAAGATGATTGTCAATACACAGTCCTTGAGAAGGTCAACCAACTTACATTAGTTCAGTATGACAAAAACTCCCTAAGCATAATCAGCATAGAGACTGTATGCATACAGCTAGGAGCAGATTAAGTCCAAATTTGTCACTTCTTCCCCTTTACTCCTCCAAAGCAACCACAGCCCCTTTCCCAAGACTCTTCATATCAATATCTATTTCACATTCTTAGCATTAACCATTTCTCTAACCTTATCACTACTGTATTTCATCTCCTCTGGGCACTATTCCAGCCCCGTATCCAATCAGGTAAAATACAAAGCAGCCATAACTCTCCCCATCTATAATAGTAAACCTGTTCCTTCCATCATACTTTAATCTGTCAAAACCTTGCTTAATTTTATGACATTACTCTATTTAC